>NW_026042800.1:0-95987 GCF_023856365.1 Brienomyrus brachyistius
GCCCCATTTCCATTTTCCAGAGAAAGATAATTGTTTTAAGCTAATTAGCGAGCAGGACCGCCGCTGCCACCGGACTGCCTAGACCGGGGACCGTCCTTATTAGGGATCGGGAAGAAAGTCCTTAGGAGTGTGGAGCTGAAACGGATTGCGAGCACCATGACGGCGCCGAGGGTTTGATATGGATATTCCCCGGGATCGCCTCCCATAATTATGTGCTTATTCCTCTTTTTTTCTTCCTGCTTCTTCAGCCGACGCTCCTGTCCGGGCCACTCGTCACAGAGGCTGCTGTTTTCTGGGGGTCCGCTCGCCTGCGACGCCACTGACCAGGAAAAAGAGAAGGTCCGACGGCACCGGCCTTTTAGCGGGGAAAATGATGCAGCTGGCAGAGGGGATGGAGGGCTTCTGTTGGACCTGTGATTCCAGGTACTTAACCTTATATATTCAGACCAGAAGTAACATCAGCCTGTGTGGCTTTGCAAAGTGGTTGCTATGCAGCAGAACTACAGTAATAATATTTATGCTGGTGACAGCTTTATGACTTCATCTGGATACACCTATACCTCCAACTGAATTCCCCTGGGGTTCTGTTAGGAATTGTGGGATAGCTGTGCCAGTGCAGGAGGTCCCAAATTGCCCCCCCCCCCCCCCGACCCCCCAGGATGTGAGAAAGGGCTAGGATTAGGGATAAGGCTCTGGGGTAGGAATCACCCCAGGAGTCCTCTGCCAATCGCAGGGACACCTTGTGATTCTTTTCGTTTTTCTGGCTGCTGCTCCGCTTCGAAGGTGAAGTTCTCATGCCCTCATAGCAGAGGGCGCCTCACACACACGCCCGTGATGCCACCCTGTTTGGCCCCTTCACCCTCACCAGCCCCCCTGTGAGCTAATCGGGAACTAAAATCCCGTCTGGCAAATGAAACATTTGCTCCGAGCGAAAGTGACAGTAGTGAGGGGTTGGGGGGGGGGGGGCAGTGGGGGGGGGGGGGGGCTAGGAGGGTGTGGCTGAGGCAGCACAGGTATGTCTGCCAAACCTAATGTAATAAATTGATGTTTTTTCCCCGGGCCCAGGAAGGAGGGGGGGGGGGCTTTTAAGTGGCGAGGGCTGTCATCGTTTGCATTTGAGAGAGGAGAAGGAGTGTGAATGTCACTTTCAAGTTCGGCACAGCGGCTCCTCTAATGAGAGCCAGGGTCTGCCTGCGAGCCGGGCGCGGGGCCGAGGGGGAGCCGCCGTCACCCCCCCCCCCACATAACCCCCCCTCCCGGCCACACTCCTCCCAGGGGCTGACAGCTCCAGATAAATCAGCCTCCTCCCCTCCCTCCGCCACCTGCGGTGGGAGGGAGCACTAATTTCCCACTGAGAGGGAGAGAGAAGAGCCAGGGAGACGGCAAGGGAAGGAGGGGAAGGGTTGGGGTGGGGGGGCCAGGAGGGGGTGTAGAGGGGCACACGCGTAGGTCACACCGAGCCCTTATTGGCATCCGGGTTACAAAAAAAACACACGTAAAAGACACTTGGCTGCATTAGCCACTCACCGGCGCCACCCGGAGACGCTGTGCGAGATAAGCAGCCTGGCACTCGGCAGCTGACCTTAATTACGTAATTCCAGGGACCGCCGATGCTTTCAGTTCCTCCCTGTTCCCACATCCGTCCCGCATCGAGGAGCTGATCTCCCCACAATCGGCGACGCCTCCATCCTGCTTGTGCTCCCAGTGTACCCCCCAAGCACAAATGTTCACAGCAGCCCCTTCTGACAATCCCGCCCCCCCCCCCAAAGTTATGTTCCTCACCCTCATTCTTGCCCCCCCTCCCCCCCACCACTGTGGGTCTGAACAGAGCCTCCACCCTTCGGTCAAACCACTCGGACAATTTTTTACCTTGTTTTTTTGTGAAAGGCAGATGTCTAGTGGAACAGAAAGCAGCAAAGGGGCTTCGCTGTGTGATTTACATACCGCACCGCGCTGTGATGCGACTGACCATCATTAATTGTGTTCCAGTCGGGACTCCACCCCCTCGCCCCCTCTGGACGTCCAGGAGGGTTATGGTTCGTGCTCACGAGATGGGACAGCGGCGGCGACAAGTTGGGCTGGGTGGTCGGCACAGCGTGGCGAGGGAGACAGATTAAAGCAGGCGATGGGGAAGTGAAGCCTTAGACAGCTGGCAGCCATGCTGCACCGAGGGGCGGAGGCAAAGGAGGAAAGGCGAGGGAGAGAAGAAGAGAGGGAACGAGCGGAAAGAAAAAAAAACAGGAAAGAAAATCTAGCAATCCGACCTGCAGGAGCCAAAAATTGCCTGCATTGTTGTTTTTATTATCTTGCCTCTGTCATTTCATAAGCTTTGTATCTTTGAAATGAAAGAAAAAAGGGGGGAAGAGGGGGGCGAAGAGGACGGGAGGAGGGGGGAGAAAAAACTGTGAAATTAATCTTTTGTGTAGGTCCTGATGGAGTGCAGACACGCTCAGACAAAAGATAGACTGGGAGAAGGTACAGTGATTGATGAATAAAGTGGAGGTGTCAGAAGTGTATTATGTAAATTAGCGGAAGCACAGACCATTTCAGAGGGAGCGGCAGAGGCGACTGCGGCACACGTGTCATCGGGCTGCGGTCCCTGAGCGCACATTCCGTGCCATCTTTCATCTGGGAAGACAACCTCTGCTGGCAATCTGCATGCAGCTGCCGTAACAATACGGCCGGCGGTGGCAGCGGCGGATGCAGCGAGCCGGGTGCCTGCGGATCCCGGCCGGCCGGCCGGCCGCCCCGCGCGGCCTCACCGCCTTCGTTACACCATCACTGATTACTTCTTTGCATTTATCATCAGCCGTTATTACAGTCGCCGCCGTTTCGGGCGCCGTTCTCGTTTCTTGGCGCGCCGGGAGTGTTTGTGCGTTCACGCGGCTGCCATCTTGGACCGTGGGGTTGGCAGAAGAATGTGCAAGTAACTACTGGGATGGGCTGTAATTATAATGGCTCTGTGAGTGGTCGATACATAATTATTACTACCTTCTGTTTTTGTTGGTTTTTTTCCCTCTTTTAGCTTGATTCATCAGAGAATATCGTGTATCGAAGGCAGTGGGTTGGGTGGGATAGGCAACAATACTGAAGTCAGTGAAGAGGCTTTTTATACGTCGAGAAACTTAGTCCTGGTTAGTATCACAATAACATGCATGCTGAGAGGCTAACGTCTCTCTGCTAAAGCTAAAGGCCCAATGTTTTACAGCCACTGCTCAACCTGTCATCCGCAGACGCGTAGGGTGCCGAGAGGCCCCCCCAATAAATCTGCCGTCTGAAAACATTAATCGCGCCACTTACCATGAGACAAACTTTCTATGTGGTCACCTCACCCATTATTTGCTCGGCTGCCCAAAAGTAGAAGTCACTGATTCCGAGTTTGTTTACAGACACATCAGTCGCGTCCCTGAACCCTGGAGAAGCAAGTCACCAGGTTGGCATCAACCGGCCCTGCCTCTGGGAGGAGGATGCCAGTAGGCGGCGTCTCCCAGACCGTCCAAACAGTCCCCTCCACTAAACAGCGCCCCCTTTTGGTCTGGAGGTGTCAAACAGGGTGTCTCCTGGATACAAGCTAGCCTGTGACACACGGAGGGCACTCCGACACTGACGCCAGTTCAGTTGGGAGTCTCACCACCACAACGGGCTTAATGGAATGACAGAAACGATCCATCACTTATGAGCGAGTTAAAAACGATATAAGGAGATTAACCGAAATTGATGACATCCCCGCTTTCATTTCGCACTGGATCCGAGTCCTGGGTTATTGAAATAGACGAAGAGGCAACGGCTATCGTGCCGGAGAGGGTCCACTAATTATGCGGTACTCTCCGCTTCTCCGCAGCCCAGGCAAGGTTCAGGGGCTAACTAGCTATCTCTTGCCGACGTGCGCTGTTTGTTTAGGGAGTGTATGCGCCACTGTGCCTTCGTCCGCCAGTGCGTTATTAACACCCCGAGATGTAAACAGCCGCTGATATTTCTCGCAGTTAGCGTCGGTTAGGGCCCCGCGGCGCACGCTGCCTGTCTGTAATGAATAAAAGAGCCCCGTGTAATTGTGGACCATTAGGCCTGACCCACAGGCGTGGGGGGGGCGATGGCTGTAGATTGTGGAAAACTGTGGGTTTGTGTGATATGTGGATAGGGGCTAAACTAAATATTTTGGGCCCTCTCACAAAATATCACCTCCCCCCCCCCCCCCCCCCCCCCGCACCCAATAATATTCATAATATTACATGTTCAGGGGCCTCTTGTTCTGTGTTCCTTGCGCCTAATTCTTCCTTTGCTGCCCGCAATGTGGCATTCTCACTTCGTCTGGCCCGCTTGCGTATTTGCTCGCCATCCCTCACGCCTCAACACCCCCCCGACACTCTAGCGAGTGTCTCTGCATCCTCACACTCTCGTCACGACAGGGTGACGGCGGCCCCTTCAGATAATGCCCCGATGGGCTTGTTTCCACCCGACACTCAGCAGATTATCACATGCAGTCCGGGGCGCGCCAGGACCCGCCACACAGTGCGCTTCAGCCGCACGCTCCCTGGCAGGCCGCAGAGGGCGCTACTCCCACCCCCTTTTCTCAGATCGTGGTACGTTCCATATGTTAAACACCGGTGTCGGGTTACAAGGTGATACCCCCCTTTATTAGCGGACCATCACGTGGCTCCCCGTTGGTTTTTCTCCGAGCCAAGACCTCGCCGGCCCATCGGCGACAAACGGAAACATCGTGAAAATGTGCAGTTGGAGCCCCTGGTGTTATTTTCATAGCCTGACTGATTTAAACCCTGCGACTCATTACACAGTAATAAATGTCTCCCTCGTTATCAGCATCGGCTGGCAGTACCATTTGCAATTCGCCATCTCTCAGGGTTTTGCCGACCCATTTTACAATTACAATTTTTTTTTTTCTATTTAGCAGATGCTTTTATCCAAAGCAGTGAACACTTTGGAGTAAGCAGGGTCACACAGTCCCGGGAGAGACGGGGAGTTAGGGGCGTCTCTCAGGGGCTCAACAGTGGCATCCCTCTGCCAACCCTGGGATTCGATCTGGCAACCTTCCGATCACAGGCGCGACATTCTGACCCACTGAGACTGACAGCGAGTTTCCAAAGAACCAGTAGATAGCATTCAGCTGTGAGATGGTTACAGGACTGAAATGTCACTAGTCCAGCCTTCCATGGTCACAAGCCATTTAAGTTGGACATTTTGATAGCATCTAGCGCTAAAATTTGCAAGCTATCCATGTCATGTTCAATAAAAAGAAACAAATGATAAAAAATAATGGAGGAGGTTCCCCTGTTTAGGTTAGCAGAGCCCTGTCTTGAAGTATAATTAAGTCACAGCTCTCACCCGGCCGGATGCGGGGAGGTGAATTATTCTGTTAGATTGCAATGGGCTAATGTCGAGCTCCGGTTCCTTGTTGGAGTTTTACTGTCGAATCTGTAAATTATTGAAATCAGTACGATGAGCCTTTTCCAGTGCCTTGGTGTCGTAATTATCCGAGGACGTCCGAGAATAAGCCCAAGAGTCATGCAAAAGAAGTAGACTGTCTCTTATGTAGACTGGGGATGTAATTGATTAAACATTCGGTTTGCTTTTGAGACAGAGTTGTTGTGGGGGGGGGGGGGGGGGGCAGCTAGGGTGGGGCATGAGGACTAGCAAACGTGAAGCGGGTCAGTGTTGGCCGTACGCATCCAGGATTCAGGACCTGGGCCCTAATCTGGAGGCGGTTGTCGCCAAGCGGTCCGGTTGCCATCACAACTGGATGTCATTCCGCCGAGGAATCCGCTGTAATGCAACCAGCGATGTAAATCTCATCCTTTTCTCCCCCAAAAGAGCACGTCTGCTGTGGAAGCTGCCTGTCTGACGGAAAAAAAGGCAGGAAAGTGTCATGGCGCCGCTCTGCAGTGCTCCCTGCAAGGTTTTTTCGGTCTTCAAGAAGAATGCAAAGATGGTACGGAAATGCCTCATCCAATAACAACCACTAAAACCACCAAAATGCGCCTCCCTCCTGTCTTCGCCCGCTTTTGTTTCGTGGTGACGGCATGGTTCATTCAGCACCTTTAATTCCAGTTCACAGAGCAATCGCAGGGAAAGGAAGCCGTTTAAGAGTGGAGTTTAAAACTACAACGCCATTATGATCTGTGTTTTCAGATTTTTGTCAGCAATTCATTAGCACAAATTAGGTCATTATAAACGAAGCAATAGGAAGGGGAGGGTGTCCTACAGCAGCTCGTCACTGAAACCGGCTTCTCCTCATCCGCCCCCCTGTCCCTTATCTCCCATTGTATGTTTTTAAATTAATTCTCCCAGTTTGCTTTGGACGTGTCAGAACAAATACATTTTCTATTATTCCGCACGTAATTTCTGTGGCGTCGCTGCCGATCTGTTACGAATGTCACCTGGGGGGTGGGGGAGGGGGGCGGTTTGGGGGGCGGGGGGGTGCATCATTCGCAGGGCCGACGTCTCCGAGTTGGAATCACCGTTGCGTGAATATGTGGGGGGTGGCGTTCATTTCTGGAATGGCGCGAGTTGAGTGCTTTTAAATTGGAGATATCGCTCACGGATTCACCTTTTCGTGCGAGATAAAGTTGTGTGCGGCAGCCCTGCGCTGTCGCCGTGGAGGGGAGTGAGCTGCGTTTCCGGCGCTTTAATCACTCCCTTTGTGAGCCTGTCGTGAATCACGCGCCTGTTTTCCGGTGCCACGTACTTTAACCTCCTTTTTGACGTTATTTTTTGCATTATTCTTTCATATTTTCTTTTTTTTTTTCTCAGATCAGTCAAAAGGAATTTCAAGGAAAGGCCGTCCTGCATTTTAAAAGACTGTATTATACACTATAAATTACAAATTAATGGCAATGTAGCCCTTACCATGGGTTGGCATCCCATCCTGGGTTATTCCCCGCCCTGTGTGCCCTGTTTCTGCCATCAGCACCATGCCCTCCCAACCCTGTACAGGATTAATAAATGAAATTATATCATTTATGTGAGTGAATGGTGTGTGAGTGTGCCCTGCGATGGGCTGGCCCCCCATCCTGGGTTGTTCCCTGCCTCATGCCCATTTCTTCCGGGATAGGCTCCGGACCCCCCGCGACCCAGTAGGATAAGCGGTTTGGAAAATGGATGGATGGATGGATGTTATTACCACTGAGATTAGGCAAATATTTCCTTCATTGTTATTTTTTTGCTAATGTAAAGATGCCTTTTCCATGGCAGTGTTTTGTGTTTGAGAATATACACTTTCTCACTATACTACCTATAAAGGTATAGATTTTTTAAATCCAATTTACCTGACCAGCGAACAGACCAAAATAATTATTCTTTCGCGAGGTCCACAGTGTGATTCATACTGGGGTCGGATGACATCACAACAGGACAAAAGGACCGGCGTCCCATAAATTTCATGTTCTTCCCCATTCGCCCAGAACCAACTTCCGGTTGTTTATCGCTCCATATTCGGAGACTGGCCTTTAAGAAAAGGCACAGGTACCATTAAACGCAATCGCTCATTCAGGTGATGTGGCTGCTCCTCAGACCTACCGCTTTGGAAGTTTTCCCGCTCTCGTAGTCGAAGAAAACTAATATCCAAAGCAAATATTTTTTCATTCATACGCTCCGATTAACAAGTAGATCCACTGTGCGTTTTTTGTGCATAATAGCTGGTAGAATCAAATTCGTTGGATATGAATTTCAATGTAATATCCAAAATATTTTATGTTAATACAATAAAAATGTAAAGTTGAAATTATCGGCTTATTTTTATGTAAAAGGTATGCTGAGGACTACTGTATTACACTGTCACGTGGCAACCTTGTCGTCGGGGGATTGGCTGTTGCTAAGAGACCACAGAAGGAGCCGGACCATTTCCAATGATGAATTAACTCAAGAAGGTGGGTGACAGTAATCTCTGTCACTAGATGTGCTGGCTGTCCAAGTGCTGTCATTTTATGCATCTCATGCAAAACAGATGTACCCAGATAGTGGGAAAAAAAAAATAGTCAAATTCACCGGGAGAAAAAAAAAATCATTATACATAGCATGGGCTGGGTGGCTGTCACAAAGAATTTCATTATTTTTCATCCTGTAACGAGAAGTTGGGCTGTGTGCATATTGTAATTTTCATAGAGATAGCTGGTGTAATATTGCAAGTTTCCCAGTGAGAAGTTTCCTCACTCCACTGCCTGCTCATTACAACAGTGCTGCAGTGTAGCCTCTCAGTCATGGGGGGGGGGGGGGGGGGCAAGGGCAAAAGGGAGGGGGCAAAGCCCAGTGACACCCAGGCATGGCTGTTCCTGAAACCACCCCCCACCGTCCTCTGGGCCATCAATTACATGCAGGACACCTGCTATTAAACACAACACAATGTATTTTTAGAGTCATCCATCGTTCCAGTGCATTTGCTAATGCATACATATGTATACGCATCTATATAAATATAAATATTATATATAAAATAAATATGAAGCTTTTCTGAACTCTGGATTCACGGGAGGGGGGGGGAGGTGTCACAACTTTAAACAACTTTATTAAGTTAAAAGGCATGTGATTGTACTATCTGTTTAAAGTGACTCTGAAATAAATGCATTTCATATTTTAAATCTTTAACAACTATGTGACTGAATAATTGCTGTATAATAATATATTTGCATATAAACTATACAGTTTATATATTATACAAACCATATTTACACACAGTATATATATAAAATGGTGGTTGTATGGCTGCTATATGATTTTGGTTTGCAGCTGGAAGCCATCGGGGTGGCACAGGAATTCTGTGTATCCTGGAGTTCCTAATAAAGCGGGATCCTGCGCTGGGGCTCTCTGAGGAGGGGGGAGCGTGGCCCCCATTCGGAGGCCGGGATGCGCGGTGGCTCGGGATCGCGAGCAGGCGGGAACAGGAGCGGCTCGCCGCTGCTCTTTAAGGCCCCTGAGTTGGCAGAATATGGATCCCTGATTTACATTCATCGGGAAGATTTATGAGGCGCGTCGCCGGAATAAGTTGAAGCTGCAAGATTTTGGGGGGAAATTATTCAAAACAGTGATTATTTTTGGAGGCGATTATGCATGCGCACCTGATCGGGGTGTCACCACTGCCGCCTTGTCCAGCATGATGAAACGTACCAATTTGGCGCATTTCACCTGCCTTGCATAAAGGCAGTCCTCCCACGCCTGCTCGGGGCCGCTCCCCCCTGTCAGTTACTGCGCGGTGGGAGCACCAGCTTGCGGGGGGCGGGGCGGTGGGGGGGGGGATCCCATGGAGCCTGCTGGAAAGACCCGCGCCTGCCCCCCACATAGCCGGTTGTAATGGTCACACCCACAAAATTGCTGAGGTCAGAATCCAAGACCAGAGCGGGGCATCTGAGTGGCGGGGGGGTGGGGTAGGGTGGGTGGGGGGCAGATGGCAGCACCACAAACGTAAGTGTGCACATCAAACACAGTCGGCTACCGATGGCCCTACTGGCACCTTTCATCGGTGGCTTTTGTGGCAGAATCTCAGGGGAGCTTAATTATCAGCAGATCAGATACGCAGGTGATATGGTCAAGATGGCAGTGTGTTTGTGTGTGTGTGTATGTTTGTATGTGTGTGTGTATGTGTGTGTGTTTGTGTGTGTGTGTTTGTGTGTGTGTATGTTTGTATGTGTGTGTGTTTGTGTGTGTTTGTGTGTGTGTGTATGTATGTGTGTATGTATGTGTATGTGTGTGTGTATGTTTGTATGTATGTGTGTGTATGTGTGTGTATGTCTGTGTGTGTGTATGTGTGTGTATGTGTGTATGTATGTGTATGTGTGTGTATGTGTGTGTGTGTGTATGTGTGTGTGTGTATGTGTGTATTAATTACATTTTGGGGACCTCAATTTCATAAAACTCTGTGACTGCAATCAAAAAACTAAAACTGCCCAAAGTTCTTTGGTTAGTTATGGTTAAGGTTAGGGTTGGGTAGGGGTTAGGGTTACGGTTAGGGTCATCATTGTTAGGGACAGTCCACACAGGGATATGAGGACAGGTATTATACATGCATTGTGGATGGAAGGATATTATATAATTTTATATTATATTAATATAATAATTATAGCATTATATGGAAGGACATTATATAATTTTGTGCAAATATGAAAAGAAATATACTATATATGTATATAAACAACGTAATTACATGAAAACACCTCAACGTGATATAATGCTGGAAATGATTTTTGAATAATATTATATATATATATATATATATATATATATATATATATATATATATATACACTTTTCATATGTATTATATATATATATATATATATATATATATATATATAATACTTTTCAAAAATCATTTCCAGCATTATATCACGTTGAGGTGTTTTCATGTAATTATAAATCTACTCACTATTCATATTCTGATGCAGTAAGACCTACAAATCCTGTATTTCAATTATATCATTATTTTTCTTATAAAGTTATTGTCAGCATTTTTGTGATATTCTTGCTCTGGGGGACTGTGATTCCAGGGTGAGGGGGGGGAGCTGGATTGATGCTGGCGGGGGGGGGGGGGGGGGGGGCGGTGGCTGTACTGAATCTGGGGAGACTGTACTGATTCTGGAGGGCGGGGGGGTTGGATTGATGATGTTGGGGCTGCACTGATTCCGGGGGGGGGGGTGCTGGATTGATGATGGGAGGACAGTACTGATTCCAGGATGGGGGGGTTGGATTGATGCTGGGTAGGGGGAGCTGCACGGATTCTGGGGGGGACTATACTGATTCCAGGATGGGGGGGTTGGATTGATGCTGGGTAAGGGGAGCTGCACGGGTTCTGGGGGGGGACTATACTGATTCCAGGATGGGGGGGTTGGATTGATGCTGGGTAAGGGGAGCTGCACGGGTTCTGGGGGGGACTATACTGATTCCAGGATGGGGGGGGTTTGATCGATGCTGGGTAAGGGGAGCTGCACGGGTTCTGGGGGGGACTATACTGATTCCAGGATGGGGGGTTGGATTGATGCTGGGTAGGGGGTGCTGCACTGATTCTGGTGGGGGGGGGGATACTTATTCTTTGGCCGCTGCACTGATTCTGCAGATGCTGCACTCGTTCGGGGCAGGGGGGCTGTACAGACTCGTGTTCCATTCTCAGCTCACTGGACAGTTACGGACCCTCAGAACCTCTGCTCCGCTCGGGGCCATTTTATATATAGTGTCTTGTGTTTGCCGTTGTCACCTGCAGGCCCAGAGGTTCCGGCTGTGCTCAGTGCTGAGTCGCATACAGCCACATCTGTGTGGCGTCTGCACACTCAAAGTGACAGGGGTCTGGCCGTCCGCACACTGCCCCGAGCTGCCGGATGATGAAAGGCCTCCGAATGTAGGGCGCTGTGGTGGCCCCGTGCGGGCCCTCGTGGCGGGACGTCTCTCCGGGGCTCCGGCACCTTGGGGGCCCCGTTCTCCTACGGAAATGGCAGCAGTCCCAGGAGAGTGAGAGGAGGCCACCTCCTCCACCCCACACCACCCCCGCCAGCTTCACACTGTACTGGAACGCAGCCTCCATCTTCGGCCTGGCAGCTGTGAGAGCAGGTGGAGCGAGTGGGTCACTTCATTAACACACTCAGTCATGCACGCGCCTTCTCCTCCTCTCCCTCTTTCACGCACACATTCACAGACCCAGCTCTGGGAAGACCTCACTCTCACAAGCACACACACACACACACACAGGTTTGTAATTATATCTTTGTGGGGACCTGAAAAATTGTCCACACAATATCAGAATAACAGGTTTTTATCACATTGTGGGAAACATTTGGTCCCCACAAAGTAGCATAAACATAATCCACGTACACACACACCCTGCTACACATGTGGGCCCTCAGGTACACCTGCCGGGATCAGTTCCGGCCTAGCTTTTGTGGACTGGGGCCGGTTCCCAGAGAGCCTGGAGGGGTCCCTCTCCAGAGCCCGAGCCTCCCCCCACACACAGGAAGCTAGAGAGCAGTGGGACAGAGTCCCTTTCCAGCCTGGGTGTAGCTGGCAGAGAGACGTGCTAACTAGGTGGCATCTTGCAGAGTTTAGAGGCGGTGGGGCCCGGTATGGCTGGGAGGTAGACCTGCATCACACTTGTAAATTGGAGTCGTGGACCTGGTGCTATTGGAAGTGATGGTGGTGGCCCTTATGGTGGGGGGGGGGGGGGGGGGGGCTCTGAGGCGACAGAGAATGACAACACCTGAGAATCTGGAAAGTTCAGGTCTCAGGGCCACCACAATTACAGGATGAATGGATTATTGTTTGCTTTTTGTCTTGAGGTAAAATACCCATCAGCTGAAAAAAACATCTGCATTTTCATTATGCTGCTGTGTCTCTGCTCCTTTCCTTCACCTGCCTTGTGACAAGGGGCCTGAAAAGAAGCATCATTTAAATAAATGGCACATGCTCACTGTCATTAGCTGCCGTCAGAGGAAGGCGGGTTTCCATGAGGGACCTTAGGGGTGGGCTCCATTCGCGGATCTCCACAGCTGCAGAGGGCCGTAACCTCATAAATGGCGAGCTCCACCTACCGCCACGCGTGGTTTACGATATACTGATGGCACCAGCCGGGTAAAGAATGCAAGATTCCCTCAACGAGCTGAATTCGAGGGGAGAGGGATGGTGAGGATCCTAAAGGACAGTCTGTCTATTTGTTATCCGTGGGAAACCAGCCCAGCCTTTCGTGCTGAAATGTGGATCTTTCCAGAAGGGGTAAACTCTACACCCCCCACCCCCACTCGTTCCCGGTGAGCTGGGCTTCCAGTGAAGGGAAGTTAAGGGGTAGGATTGCAACTACTGCCACCGGCGTGCAACTTTCACTGCGGCCGTCCAGCCATCCACTGCTGCAGGCGGGGGGAGGGGGGGGGTGGGTGTGCCTCCCTTGTCAGATCACAGGCGTGTGCACGTTCACCACAGGTAATGCGATGCCCACTCTGCCGGATTCGCACCAGCTGGCATGTGAGTGACGCGAACGGCTCCACCGTGCCACAAACTCACGAGCGGCGCCGGGCTTGACGGTCAGGGAACCAAACTAATTACCGAAAGAAGGCAAATTTACATTTCTGGGAAAAACCCATGTCCCGTCCTGCTTTGGTGAAATACCCGGCTGGGAGAGTTAAAAACTGTTGGGTGAATTTGTTAGTAAACAGTTCAGATCTTGTGAACATCTTAATTGTCATGTGGCAGATCAAACTGTGCTGGAGAATGACAGACCATGGGGTCTCTGCTCTGTATGTGTATGTGTGTGTGTCTGTGTGAGGGAGAGAGAGAGAGAGAGAGAGAGAGAAACCTCCCAAGCTGTGAGCAGAGTGGCGGTCGGCTGAGATTTCCTCCCTGAGCGACACTGAGTCTTTCATCATTTCTTCAAGCAGCCTTTTCTTCATCCCATCCTACCTTCCTCATCATCATAAGCACATTCCCCTGGAAGTGAAGCCAGCAGCCAAAAAAAATAATAATGAAAACAAAAAACTCACTGAGGTAAGAAATCTGGGAGCTTGGTGGGCGGGGGGACGGGGGGGGGGGGGGTAGCGACACAACTGGGCTAGATTTTGTCGCGGCTGGTTGGACTACTCCGGTGCCAAGATGGCCAGCGTCCCATCCCGCGTCCCTCCTGTTTCCCCTGCAGCCCCCCCTTGCCGGCGACAGACACCAGGCCCCCACTTCCGCCCCTGCCCCCCCGGGTGTCGGCACCTCGTTAACAGAGATGGCGCCGAACGTGCCGAGGACCGGCGTCTGTCCCGAGGAGCAACCGACCGGATGCATATGGCCGGCCGGTGATTAGCGCAAAATATTTAATACGCCACCCCTCACACAAGGGTTGTTAACAAGGTTATCGCCACTTAAGACTTAGAATTAAACAACTTCTGCGAGTCCCCCCCCCCCCCCCCCCCCCCCCCCGCTCAATTTCTAGTCCCGATAGTGACTTAATATTCTGGAAGTGTCATAAATCTGTTCTCCTGTGTCATCAAACCAGCCGCAAAGTCAAATTTGCACTGGCAAATGGGGAAAATAACGTACAGTTATTTGTTAATCTGATCTTTGTTTGTCCACCACTCCCGTAATCCACTTTTAATTAAATATCCCTCCAAATGTGTGCAAACGGCAGTTTGACTTTGACTCCAGACTTGGAGCCAGAATTCACAAGGCTTCAGCTGTGTCATACGCCTCCCCAGCCCCCCCTTGTTGTTGCGTGCCCACCCTGCCCCCCCCACGAACGTCACTCTTACCAGTCAGCATGATTAAGGCCCCATTGCCCCAACCCCTCCCAGCCTGGCTCATTCTGGGGGAAGGATGTCAAGGAGAAGAACAAGAAACATGAAAGGCAGATGGAGTTGTGGTTGTTTCATCGTTTTAGGTTTATAGGGTTGTGGGGGAAAAAGAGATGGGCAGCGGTGGGTCACATGACTGCAGCCGCATCGTTCCTATTGGCGGGGATGTACCTCATCTTAACACACCTTTCACGTATGGTATCTCTTGGTGTCATACACTGGATTCCAAGTAGATAAAACAGCCAGATATCACATAAACAAATTATTGTGCCTAAACAAGCATTTGAAAGAAAAATGCAATGATAAACAATAAATATCATTATTGAGAATATGCGATTGGCCGTGAATAAAGCAATTTTCATCTCGCCGAAGTCCATATCGTCAGTCATACCCAGCGCGTGTACAAATTTGTGTTTGTTGGTACATAACAATGGCACGATTATTCACAACTCAACCTGAAATATCTCGGACGGCCCCTTTTCATGTTTGCCACTGTGCAATTCTACATAGCTATCAGCGCCTGGCGATTCTTCCCGGGACGCAGAACCGGGGACGTGTGTCAGAATGCGTGGGGGCCAATTCGATTAGCTTCTCCGCTGAGGCTAATTTCATTTGTATGGTGCAGCTACATCCAATAGGAACCCAGGACATAAAGAAAGAACCTGCTGAGATTTCCATACAGATGCCGCAAAATAAACACTGCGTTCGCGTATCGCCGTTGACATGATATCGCTTGTTTCTATTCCCCTCCTCTACTCCTTGCTTGCTTTTTTGATCCGGCCAATCAGAATACATGAGTTAGCAATTCATGGAATTAGCAGTTTTCCTTTTGTGCTGAGGGGTTTGTGTGGTGCTGTCGCTGGATTACTGCATGCAGGATGCCATGTATTCGGTATTTGTCGTTGAAAAAAGGCGCTCGAAAGATCACTCGGCGATAAAAAGAACTTAGTAAAGATACAGATGCAGGGGTACGAAAGGCGTGGTTACCCCTCCGCCCCCTGGCAGTCATCTGACAGTCCGGTCCACCCACTAATCCCGACCCACAGAGGTCTATCTGGGTCGGAGTGGGCGGCAGCAGGGCCCAAAAATACCACTCTTCAGGCGGTGAAAATCGCTAAGCTAAAGCTTGTTTAATGGTTGTCTCTCAAGGGGAGCCGTGAACCCGGCATTGGCACGGCAGAGAATCGCTCCGACAGGTTCCCACTCGGGGCCCCCAAGGTCCGCGTAGACTCCCCTGGCAACCCCAATCTTCGGGGGGGGGGGGGGGGGGGGGACGCTGTACGGGCCGTCAGGCTTTACGTTACTTTATTTTGTACAAAACAACAAAAAAAAAAACAATCAAAATTTGCCGTTGAAGTTTAGTCGCTGGGTTGTTGTGGGAAACAAAGAGGGTCCCCAAATCACATCTCCGCACGACGCAAACCTTTCGAGAGGAAGTACTAAATGGTGATTTAATAGAGCCGTTTGCTTGTACAATCTCATTATCTGACGATTAGCCGTGCTAGCCTGTGCGCGGTGGCGGCTCCCTTATATGGTCGTGGGCGGGGAGGAGGGCTGCCTGATTTAGGTGCTTCGTGAAATTGGCGCTCAAAATGGCAAAGGGAACGAGGGAATATGGAAGAAAGCAGCTCCACTCATAGTATTTCGAGACCGAATCCACTTTCGTCTCCGACGGTCTCTGCTGACGGCGGGGGGGTCATGCCGAATGCGGGGTATGCGTTCATGGGAATCCAAATATAAAAACACAAATACACCACGTGCATCGATAGACACCGAAGCGGCCACTGCAAGTGGCCGGGAAGAGACACTGCGGTAAATTATAACCGATTTACCGTGAATTACCATATTTAAGTGTCACTGATACGAGGCTAAAATTAGACAGCAGAGGAGCGGAATGCATCAACGTACGTTTTTATATTAGCAATTATGAAAGCCTTCAGTGGTAATTTATGAAAGATCTCCGGTCAAAAAAAAATATAATAATAAAAAACGACTTCAGATATGCACTGAGTCACCACAAATCGGCCTGATTGCAGCTGCAATTAAAAGCCAGGCTTGCAAGGCCTTGGTCGTCCCTTCATCTGCTGTCATGTGGCTGTGGGGAGGGGGCGTTGGGGGGGGGGGGGGGGGGGCGCTGTGTCCCTGACAGAGATCCACTGTGTGTAGTAATTAACAGGCTTCCGCCTTGTGGACCTGAGACTCACTCCCCTGCTTTAAAGATTCTCCAGAACAGTTGTGCTTTGAAAGGATGGTCGGGGGTTTGGTTGGGGGGAGCTGGGGGTGCATATGTGCGTGTGTGAAGGGGGAGGGGTCCACTTTCTCAATGACAAGGCCACCCGATGCTTAAGAAATATGCATTTCTATTTATTCCTCCCCACAGCCCCCAGTTTTAATGGCTTACTTAAGTACAAAGAGCGCAAGCTAAGTGCGAAAGTTGGGCTTTAGGAGAGTCTGATAATGGACACATTCAAGGATAGACGTCAGGGCTGTTTGTTTGGCTGTTTTTGGGTCAGGCTGTTTCTCACTGCACCGGCTCGCCATGAATGGCGCTTATTAATTCAAGTATTTATGATTCTGCAATGATTTTTTGTTCTTCTCGTGCTTTTTTTCATGTGAGGGAAATAAATGGCAGATCGATGTG
This sequence comes from Brienomyrus brachyistius, assembly GCF_023856365.1. Lineage (NCBI taxonomy): Eukaryota > Metazoa > Chordata > Actinopteri > Osteoglossiformes > Mormyridae > Brienomyrus > Brienomyrus brachyistius. Next base: position 16,897 of record NW_026042800.1, read on the forward strand.
GCCGGGTTGGGAGGTTGGGAGCTGGGGGGGTTAAGGGGTGGTGGCAGGTCAAGGCTGGGGGGGGGAGGGGACGCCGAGCCCTGCCTTGTGACTTTGGGAGGCCGGAGATGGTATACAGACGTGAACATGTGGTTTGGTCACGGACCTCCTGAACTGCGGGGCACTGCTTCCCGATGGCTGTTAATAAAACTTTCATGCGCCTCCCGTTCCCTCAGTCTGCCATCCGGACCAGTTTGGCTGACAGCTTTTCCATCCCGGCCTGTTCGGATCCCACGACCCCGTGACCCTGGGCTGACCGAGCCACACAGACATCCCCCTAAATCAGCTCCTCCATCTTCTCCGCTGCGAGCCTAAGGAATGGGAATCTGGAAAGAATAAGGTGATAAAGAAGAAGCGCTTCGGCACCGGCCGGCGGCGTGCGGGGGCTATGGACTGGCCCGTGGGGGTCAGGGCCGGCCCTCTGCCCACGTGACCCCCCCACAGACAGCCATTGTTGCTCCATCTCATGGCGTAACACTAATTAGATTAGCGTCTGAATGCCCAACTGCGTCTCAGAGCACTATGCCCCAAAGAGGCGGCGCCGGGCCTGTGATGGGTGGGTTAATCTAATTAACCGCTGACCGCAGAAACCCCCGACCACTCCACTGATCCTCTGTTGCCAGGAAGGACGCTGCCATCAATGAACATCACCTATAGACACACCTATTTTCGTAAACCAGTGAAACGGCAAAAGAGGAAGCGGGTAGCATGTTCCACCCCCTTGTAAAGGGCCACCACATCAAGATCCTTCTAGGTATTGCCTACCACTCATTCGCTCTTATGCTGCCACCCTGTTTCCATGTCAACAGCTGGTGTTCTTGCCACCAGCATCACTGCTGTAAGTCGCGTTTCCAGGGTCCCAGTAAAGTAGTTAAAGTGCGGCGCCCGCTGAGCGACACCCCGGCCGGCGTTGCTGTGGTGGCCCTGACCAGCCCCGTTAGCGACGGCTCCCGGGGAGCGACCTGATTTCCGTTCCCTAGCTCTTCCAGGACATCACTTTGTTCGGTTGCCCTACATGGGAACTTTCCACAACGGGGACAGGCGGTTATATTACTACTGTTATCTTACTTAATGCCCAAAACAGAAGATAATTTTAAAAATCTAGGGCAACTAATCATGCGCATTTTTTTTTTTTAATCTTTACGGCGTGTGTTCATTCCGTTCACGCTCCCTTTCTCTGTTTTTTTTTTTTCGGCTCTCCCGTCTTTCGGAGGTGTCTGTGAGGGGAAATGCTCAGGTTTGACTTTTCACACATTTTGGGGGGAGGTGCCCATTGTAACCGCCCGCCCACCCGCCCCCTGCTATGCTGAGCTATGTCAGGATTTTTGAAGAGGGGTGTGGGGATACCCAGAGGCGAGGAGGCATCCTGTGACCATTCTTCCTCATGACAGCAAAGTGAGATGGAGGCTGGATTTGAAAATGGATTTGAAAACCTGAGCAAATGCATCTTCCTTCTGTGTGTGTGTGTGGGGGGGGGGGGGGGGGGGGGATTGTATCGGCAGTCCTCAAACCACCAATCGCATTGATTTTCTTTCATAATCAAACTTACAGACCAGAGAGTTTAAAAAAACCTCGGGCTGATTAGCCGCCCTCCACCCCCCCCCCCCCCCCAATCCTGATCCTGAGCCTCAGTCTGCTTTTCATTACCCAATCTTACTGCTCGTGGCCTCAAATGCATTTTTTAAGACCATCTGTGCCACTGCTCTGTGTACCCGACCCCCCCCGCCACCAGCACCACCACTAGTCCGATGCATGCTGTAAAAGCCTAACTCGACAGTGGTGGGGGGTGGGGAGTCGGACATCCCACACCGGGCCTGTAGCTACTAGTGGAGTGCGAGGCGGGGGGGGGGGCAGACAGATTCCGAGGGCTGGATGGGGTGGCGGCAAAGGGAGGCGGCGGTGGTGAAGCTGGCATGGAGATCAGAGGCTGCGAGGGGCCGCCTTTCAGCACATGCTCCACAATGACTAATTCATGGCTGATCGCAGAGGCCCCTGGGCTGTGCCCCGCAGGCCCCCAGTGAGGCAGCCCCCAAAGCTCGCTGTTCCCACTGCGGCACAGATCCAGTGTCAGCGAGGGCTTTTCCCTGGCCTGGGTCTCCGCTCCCCTGCTCATGCAGTAGCCCGAGACTGTGTGTAATGAGCCCCCCCCCCTCCCCTGTTTCAAGAATAGATGTGTCTTTCGAAAGCACAACAGTTTGTTGACTGATTCCTAGACTTTCCTCAAGGCACAATTGGATCCCGTCGAAATGTCCTTGACGTATGGAAATTTCTATGCAAATGGCCCTAATGAAATAGTGCTCCCATTCCTAGTGAGGGGATGTCACTGTGGCTCAGTGGTAAGCACTGCGGTCACTGCCCTCCTCCATGGCTACGGGTTCGACTCCGTCCTGGAGCTGTGGAGCATGAAGCTGGCGTGCTCTCTCCATGTTTGCACAGCCTGACTCGGGGGACCTGAGCTTCCTCCCACAGGCCAGAAACATGCAGTTGGATGACCTGGTGCTTGGTAGCCGCTGCAGCGTGTGAGGGTGTGCTCTGTCATGGACTGACTTCCTGGATGACTGCACTGCTGCCTCGTGTCCTGCGCGTCTCGGCATGGGCTGCAGGTTCACTGCAGGTTCACTACCGAAGAGACGTTATGGAAGACAGATTAATAGTGGATGGACTGATAAAGGTCTTTAGCGGATAGCGTAACAGTTAACTCTAAAAGTTACTGGTTTACCGTTTAAGGAGTACTGGTTTAAGGAGTTTCACCTGACAGAAAAATCAAGTTTGATCAGAAAGTTTGAGCTGTAAACAGTGTGCAGATTATATGAACTAAAAAGCATCAGCTGGACTAAAACATAAGATTAGCATTTGAATCTGAATAAAGTCATTTATCATCAGCACTGTCGGAATGTTTAAGACCAGTTTGGTGGAGGCGGATGGTGTTGGCCTTTGAACCTCTTCTCATTTCTGGCTTCAAGTCCTATCAAAAAGTCTTCAGCATGACGAGGATGGTGATCCCAGTCCAGGGCATTTGTAACCAGGTTAAACGCTCTGTTCATCTTTATTATACTTATATACAACCTTAAAATAACGCAATAGGCGAGAACAATAAGCAGTGTTTAAATGTGACATGCGTACTGTACCAGTGGCTGCAAGACTTTGTGGGTAATTAAGCCCACGTCAGTGTAAACCACCACCCACTTTAAAGTTTATGGATAAACAAAACCTACCCCAAAACCCCAAAATCAGACCCATCAGTCGCCTGTGTCTCAATCTGACTCGACCCCCCCCTGCACCGTCGCCACCGCAATACAGCAGTCAAACATGCGATTCTGCTCTCATTGCCTTGATAATCCTCTTGCTTTTGGGCCAGTGGTATTTCTAGTGCTTTGAAAGATGGCTAATGCCCCATGACAAGGTAGACTAGTTTTTTTTAGTCGTGGAAAACCGGCGACACGTTCTGCCTGTGCTGCCCGCGTCACGATCACCACCGCATTCTCCGAAGGACTGGCACGCTCCTCCCAGATAGACGCAGGCTGTCGTGCGGCTTCTGGAAACGGAGGGGCCCCGTCGGTCTCCACGCATTTCCCTGCATATTTGATTAAAAAAAAAAAACAAGACTTTGTATATTTTCTTTCATAACAATCAAACGCCGGCCAGCTGGGACAGGGACTGAGACGGTTCGTCTCTGAGTTCCAAGCTCATTACCGCCGCGAGGCAGAGGAGAGGACGGGGTGCGTGTAATCGGAACTAAGTCTCCTTGTCAGGGGGATTGGCGCTTCGGTGCCGGCCTCTGGCCGGCGGTTCAATACCACACCCCAAGAGGCACATTTACCGGGATTAGGGGTCTGTATACAAGGCAGCGTGACACTTTCGGCTGAGTTTGAGTTCTTGGCTTTCCCAATTGAAAGGTCCTCCCTGGGCTCTATGAAAAAATTATATACAGTATATATAAAAACACTCCCTCTTCCTTCGCAGAACTGTACTCAGCTGGAATCTCATTCCTTTCCATCTTTCTTTCTTTCTTTCTTTCTTTCTTTCAATCTGTCTTGCATCAGTTCGTTCCGCTGTTTTTTTCCTAAACCCTCATAGTGTCTTCAGCCAGGGTTGAAGGTGAGGTCGCTGTGTGGAGAGAGAGGGGGCGGGGCCAGGGAATATGCTGTATCCTAATAACACCCCAGCAAATTGTTCAATTTGAGACACCCATCCTTGAATGAAGCAAAGGTAACCCGTGTGGACGAAATCAGAGAGGCCTGGATGCTTTTTAGGAGACCATATGATTGCTGGGGGGGTTACAAAAAAGAGACTGATTTTAACTGGCAGAAAAGTCAAGGGTGAGTTGGCCATAGTGGTGAGAGGGGGGGCCACTTGTCGCTGTTTTGCTCTGTTCTCCAACCTCATCTGCCCTGGTGGGGTCATGGAAGGTAAACTGCAGGAAAGTGTCCTCTCCCCCACATGGAGGTTGAGGATGGAGCCTCGTGGGCAGAGAGGGCCACAGATTATAAAGCATATGGTCGTCTTGCACCCCCGCTTAGGAGGAGAGCAAAGGGGAGTGGCTGTGTGACTCACCAGAGGCTCCTCCGAGTTCCGCGACGCACAGTGCAGCCCCCGAACACGCGCTGTCACGCCTTCCGAGGGGCCGTGAATCTCGTCAGCCCTCTCAGAAACTGCAGCTCTGATCTGCCAGTCAGTCTCACTGGACCTGGAGCTCCACCAATCCAATGCCATGGAGAACCACCTCAGCGCTTACAATTTACTATGAAGAATTTTGAGCCAACTCTGTTCTGCTGCTCGTGTCCCTATAATCTTCATTTCCAGGTGGTTGCTGCTTCAGTTAGGAAGCAGTTCTGAAGCTCCTACTTAACTGAATTTGGCTCTGTTTTGTTGGAGTGCTGAATCACTAATCACCAGGGTTGAGGTGAAACATGGACCCAAGTACGGCTCGTCTTGGGAGAGGGGGTCACAGGGACAGCAGCAGCCAATCCAAGACAATTCCAAACCCACAAGCTCGGCGCATTCATTTCCTCTTTTTCGTTAGTGATTCAGCTGTGATACGGTGACCTCCCGCAATCAGTCTTAAAAACTGCAATTGTTATAGGTCCAAAATGCATAGCAGCGAGCTGTGCCACACTGCTCTTGATTAAATGAGTACTGGTAAGGCACTAAATCATCCGGCATCGGATCCTCATTGGGAAGCGGCAGCCCTGTTTGAATGTGAGGGTGATGTTTACTGTGAGGGAGCCTGGGTCAGCAGTTACCACGGTCGCTGAGAGGGCCGGGATCAGCAATAAGGCCGGGATCAGCAGGACTGCTATTCACAGTGGGGCTCACTGGCAAAGAACCAGGAAAAGGGATCAGTGGCCTGGAGAGATCAGACCTGTTGTCCATTCTTCTGTCCATCCCACAGCCCATTCCGCTGTCTCTCCCACTGTCTATCCTACTGTCCATCATACTGTCCATCCCACTGTCCCTGTCTTTGTCCATCCCACTGTCCATACTACTGTCCATCATACTGTTAATCTCACTGTCCATTTCACTGCTCAACCTTTTGAGAATTTCCCAACCCCTTTGGTAAAAATGCCAGGCTAGAATGCCTGACAGGGAGATGGCAGGAAATTTGCAGTCATGGCTGTATCACACAATCCTGATATAATTGTCTGCAGTGAGTGTAAACCTTTATAAATAATCTGTACCCAGAAGTGCAATCGATTAACATATGTAGGGCGGTTTTGTCCAATCATCCCTCATTGTCTCTTTAAAGACAATTAAATGTCTTTTTAAAACAACATAAATGAGTCTTTACCAAATGCAAATTACATCTGCAAATTGCTCTTCCCCTTTTAAGAATAGACTCAATTTTTCTCCTGTTTTCCTTTATTGTAATTACTTCGCCAATATAATTAAATCCACAAGTTATTACCTATCAGTAAGTGCTTTTTGTTATTTATTAATTTGTTTTTTTTTTTTATCTTCCGCACACTCGCCCCCCCCATCATCCCCACACTCTGGCTGGCATGTGTCTTCCTGGGCAGGGATGGAGATGCCCGGCTATGGAGCCCACACATGTGATGGGTGGGGGGGGGGGGGGAATTTACTGCGCAATTTACATTCCTTAGCTTGAAAGATTTCTCAGGCTGATCCAGGATGGGTTTGGATCCTCCCACATACTGGGAGCAAAGCCCCCCGCACCCCTCACATGTGACCGAGTGCAAGGATAGACCAGGCTTATGGAGTGGATCAGCTCTGGACGGGCCGGGTCAATCGCTCGCCTGCGTCCTGGCAGCCTGCAACACCGTGCCGGATCTCAGTTACTCTTCTGTCAGGGATTTAAAAAGCCCAACTGATCAATAAAAATGCTGAAAGACCTCAACATGTCCGCTCCTGACCGGGGGGGGGGGGGGTCGGGTGAGCGGACTCTGAGAGAGACAGCTCCTCCTGCTGCTGAGCAAACTGGGGTGGGGGGGCACTGATACAGGAACAGCGCATTAATGCATTAAACAATGCACCTTTGAGAGAGGAACCAAGACGCTGGAAATGACTGGGCTTTTACGGTCGACGTGCACGGGGGGACTCCACACTTGCTGTGTGATGTTTAAATGTGAGATACCGTCTCTCTGGTTCCCTCGTCAACCATTCTGTGCTGACGTGGGGGGGGTCAGAGGTCAGCGTCAGAAGTACAGACGAGCCGCCCGCCCTCCCCATCGGGCCCCCAGAGGCACACTCGCTCCAATGAAGCCATTTCGCTGCCAGCCTGGAGAAACCGTGAGGCCCCCCCCACACCGAAACAAAGTTACTCGGGTGAAGGGGGAGCGGGGAGTAATGGGCGTTCTTGTGGCAGATGTGGTCGACCACAGCCCGGAGCCTGGGACGTGGGGGGGGCACGTTTGCGTGACAGCACAACCATAGCCTGCTGACATCACAGGCTGGCCTCGGGGGGGGGGGGGGGGTTTAGCTAACATGCATCCTAGCATTCATGCGCTCGCTAATCTGCACAAGCTCATAGCGGATGCTCCCCCCGTCCTCCCCTGTGCGTGTCTGTAGGGCTGTATAGGTGCGTGTGAGGGTGGGGTGGGTTTGGGGGATTAGGGGGAGACGTCCCCAATGGCGTGTTTTAGCAGCGCCGGTGTCCCCGGGAGCCATGAGCCCCGAGGAGATGAGGGCCCATGTATGTCCTCCAAGTGCAGAATGAGGATATTGTCTCTCTATCGCTGCGGATTTGACCTCATTTGCATAGGTATGCAACGCGTACTCCTGTAATGCAAAATCCAGCCCGTCAGCCGACCAATGGGGCGCCGCAACGCCGGCTAATAAGCATAATCCCGACAATGAACTGTGCTAATCACATCTAATATGTAAATTAGATTGTCTAAACTTTGGTAAACATTGCCCACCATTTCAAAATGGGGGTGGAAGGGCAGTGAGGTTGTTTTGGGGGGGGGGGGGTCTCTTGGCCACGTTGCAGTCTTAGATTTCTTTTTTTTTTTTTTTATCTTCCTGCATGAGTTCGTCCCGTCAAGTGGGGAATGGGTCACATATGACTATTTAAAGGTTGATTAAATTATTAAAGTCAGCCTCGTCTTGCCGGAATAATAATGGTTTCTAGTTTATTTGCCGCAAAATATCTGTCCGCCTTTCCTAACGGCTTTCTCAGGGCAGGGTAGTGAGCCTGATCCCAGGAGGTGTGAGGCAGGGCCACCCAGAAGAATGTAGGTCTTATACGTTTTGATGCTGCCTTGAGGTGCAGATATGGAGTGTATGGGTAGGACTTCCCAGTAGGGGCAAGTTCTCCTGGTTTGGGCCAGATGTTTCTGCTGAAAGCCTCAAAGTGCACCTTCCCTCTCCTCCTTCTACACATTATTTGGACCACAGATGAAGCCCAGCACTACCGGGGTCATCCTGTCATTGGAGGACATATGGAGGTCGACCCGCTGACGGACGGCGGCACGGACCAATCGCAACCCTCATAAGCGGGGCCTCATCCACCCGCAGTAGGATCCGCCTGCGGCCAGAGGAAGATGGCTTCAGTAAAGCCTCACCTGCCAGATTGATGTAAGTCTGCATCCTGCCAAAATACGACTTAATTTGGACAACTCCTCTTCCCTCCTTGTCCGCAGATCCCACTCTCAGCCGACCGTCTCAAGCACAGGACTAATTCTTATCTGTGTGCCCCAATAGTGAAGACGCGACTTAATATCAGGAGATTAGATGGCTGCGAAGATTAGCTACTGGCCTCAGTGCTGTGGCCTGTTGGCGCACAGGAGTGAGATTAAAATTCCTGATGGGGACAGTGATTCTCAAGGACTGGCATTGTTTAGTGTCCCAAACAATGACTGGGGAGGGTGGGGGGTGGGGAGAGGGCAAAATGGGATCAAGACAGGGAGGAGGAGGAGTGGGGGGTTATGGGGGGGGGCCCTGGAAGACGTGTTCCTGGAATGAAAGCTCCCTCACTGGGCTGGAAAATGAGCCTGGGCCTTGTGGTCCGCTGGAGCCATTTATTTATTGATGTAAAGAGAGATAACAGTGGCGGCTTCCTCGCTGCCTCATTTGCATGTGCTTGCGGGGCCCGGAGGGAAAATCAGAGCCAATAAATAACAACCTGCCCATGGCGGTGCACCCCAATCCCTCCCTCCCAGCAGAACCCCACACCCCCAGTGAAGCCCTAGCTACACACTCATGGGAGTTCTAGTTAAACAAAAATGTACTGAGGGCAGAAGGAGAGATAACCAATCAAATTGTACAGGAGGCGGGTCCAAGCAACTAGAGGAGGCAGGACCAAGTCATCTGATTGGTTGGTCCCGCCTCCTTTTTTTTTTTTTTTCTTATACCTTCCCACAAGGAAGCTACCTAGTCTGGTTGCCCTCAGTGCTCAGATGAAGGCAGGAAGCCTGCACTCTCGCCCAGCATACAGGTACATGTGGCAGCTCGCCAAAACAGGAAGTAAGCCCATTGGTCCCGGGTCGATAGGACGTGTTCCTCACCCTCCATTCGGTGGCTCTGCCTCTTCTTGCTGTCTTCCTCTTACTCTCCCCCCTGCTGCCTTCGATCAGCCAGATCAGTTCATACCCCCAGTCCACAGTTTCATGTTTCCTAGTGGAGCCCGCCACAAAGCAAGTAGGGAGCCAGGCATTGGAGGACATGGGGAGGTCGACCCGCTGACGGACCGGTGCGCCGACCAATCGAGTGGGCCTCATCCAACCCACAGTCGGGCAGGACCATGAGGAGGGAGGTGGAGTGGTAGAGGGGAACAGAAATGGGCCGACCGTGGTTAATGCGACTGGGTCGATACGGAGGCTACAAGCAGGAGGCGCGTCTGGGCCAGACTGAAGCTCAGCGGGGCTTTGCTGAAGGACACAAAGGAGGAAGAGGCCTCACGAAACGTGACGGGCTTCGTACGTTATCGGCGGAGGAGTGTGGAGACACTCAGCACCTCACCGCCGCAGAGCCGAGGACAGGGTTAATGCAGGATGGGGGGGGGGGGGGGGGGCATTATTTGGCAGAACAAGAACAAAATCCATGCACACCATTTACTTTTAAACCAGTAAGAACCTGACCAGTGCTTCCAGTCTCACTGTCTCCCACGTGGGAAAAGAACATACTTTATTCCATAATCTAAGACTGTAAAGTCTGTACTTACATTCAACAGAATTACATCCTTATTTTATATGCTGAAACTTCCAGTCAGAAAACAGCAGGCTGAATATTGTTCAGCTCAGATATTTTGCTCTATTGAATAACAGGAATTTCTAGATTTGGAATCTAAACCTTTCGATCGAAAATCTAGTTCCCCAACCACCGGACAGCAGTACTTGCTGTCTTGATGTCCAATCAGCTTTCAGCACCTCCCACCCCCCCCCCTCTTATGAGTTGGGGAGGGGAGGAGGTGATTGGTTGACTGATCTGGGCATCAGGGCTTGTCCCATTCCTCCCAGCAAGCAGATCCATCCCGGCTGCCACGAGGCGAAGCACAGATGGACGCGACTATCCGTCTTGTCGCCCGGGACGATTCCGGAACGTGCCCCCCCCCCCACTCCCTCCCCGGCCACGTCGAGTCCATCTCTGTCCTGACAGCCTGCTCCTCGGCAGTCAGGAGCACCAAGCCTGACGTGTCCATATGTTTCCCCGGCTGACCTTTCGCCGTCCTCACCGAGGCTGCCTGTAAACCATAAGCTGATGTATGGTGGCAATCCTTCGCCGTGCCACTCGTGTCTGAGCGATTGCAGCCGCTTTATGCGCGGGTCGCCTGCCACCCTGCCACCTCCCCCAGATCTCTCCGTCTGAGAGACAGAAATACGTCTGAAAGGGGGTGAGAAAGCATGAGCCATGCTGGGCCAAGGGTTGGGGTCCTCGGGGTGGGATGAGGTAAACGTCTCAGAGAACGTCAATAGCAATTCCTCAGCTGGTCAGTGTCCGAGGTTCAGTCACTGGCACGTGGGCGGGATCACTGGCATGATGGAGTTGCGGGTTTTTTTTTCCTGCTCTTATTTGGAGGGGCCCTACGGTTGCCCGGGTCTGGGGGGGTCGCGATGCTGCCTCGACCCTGAGGGATTTCCTGCCCCTCCCTATGCTCGACAGGGTCTCCTCCATAGATTCTGATTTCCTCCCAGAATCCATCTCTGTTAGTATGTGTGACCCCTGCGATGGGCTGCGGTCCTGCCCAGGCTGTGCCCCTTGCTTTCTGGGTAAAACTCCAGGCGTGTGGAGCTGTTTGAAGCATCTAGGCCCATTTTAGATGCTGATAGGCCCAGCACTGACCCAATGATACTGAGGGCAGGCCCTTCTACAAACTTTCATGCCTTGGACAGGGGGGTGGGTTATCTGCTGTCTGAAGGATCACCAACACTTACCGATGAAGTCATTAAGGATCTGGTTCTCAACAAAGACAGTTAATAGATGTTTAATTGCTCAGGGGTGAGCAGCACACACACGTTAAGAAGCCCATCTGAAAAGTATTTCACATGAACTATTTGCTACATCTCAGTTTTTCTCTTCATCTGTACTCCTCCGTAATCCATCCTTCCTTCCTCTCTCGCATTCTGTCCGTCTTCCATCGGATGCAACGCTCCCGCACTTTTTATCCTGAGCTACATCAAAAGGCCGCCCTGATATCCAGTGACATGTCAGATGACTATCCGGAAAGAAGCGGCTTTTATAATCCGCCGGTTTAAAACAAATACAAACAGAGCCGAAATTATTAATTAAAAAGGAAGAAAGGCGGGTGTGGAAAGTGGCTCATTTCAATGTAATTTGCATTTTGATTCTGAATTGAATTTCAGTAACTTGCCTGTGTTTTTTTCCTTCCTGTTCTCTCCCCTCCTTAATATCTGGCAGGATCAAAGGCGTTCATTAGCTTTCTGTCCTGCGGCATTGTCTGTAGCCTCCCAGGACTACAACAAAGTTCGCTCGACACAAGAAAGAATGAGATATTCCTGGACTAATTTCACATCAAACACAAGAGACCCCGAGTGAGGGGAGATAAAAGCAGCAGTCGCGACCTGGAAGATTAGCAGTACGGCACCAGGGCCGTCGGCATCCCGCGCCATCCGCCAGGCATGCCGGGGGGGGTCAGTTAGTAGGGATACCTTCTGCATGCGTGAGGCTCACTCCAGCCAACGTCAGATCAGTTTGTGGGGAATTTAATGTTAACATCGGGCTGTTTAGAGACGCGAAGTCTTGACACCTACCATGAAATAACGTACAGGCTGGAGAAATGAACACTAACTCCCTTCACAAGCATTTCCAGAGACAGCAATTTCTGTAATGCAGCAAGAACTGAGAATCCAAACCAGAAAATTGAGAATATGGCTGAGCGTGTGTGTGCGTGTATGTATGGATGTGTGTGTGTGTGTCTCACAGTGCAGGAGAGAGAACACGTGACCCACAGGTGCTGAGAGAGGCCAGGTGTGCAGGCCCCTACGGGGGTCCCCGGCAGTGGGCGGATGGACCCAGCATGTGACACTCTTATGATCCACCACACATCTGTGGGCATGCAGTCGGCACCAGAGGTCCTGTAAGCTCATCGCTCAGAGATGCGGAACCGGTTGCCGTTACTATCACTTCGGGCACCTCGGATCCGGGGATGCCAGAGGAAAGCGGTAAGAGGAGCGGACGATCCTTCCTGGAGTGTAAACGGTTAAGCAGGCAGCCGCTTCAGTGCCAGGTTGAGACCAGAGGCGGCCGCACTGGTCAATGAGCCCTGGAGCAGCCGCCCCCACCCCCACCCAGCAGTGGCAGACTGAGTCCCAGTAATTGGAGCTTCTGTCACTCAGACATGTATCGGTCTTTTTATATTAGCGCTGGGTGAATGACAAATAAAAAGCCCATGAAGATTTAACTGCGTGCCGCAATTTGGCGGCTGCCAGGCCTTATCCTTAAATCTAATTATTATATTGTTCGAATGCGGCCCTGCACACGCAGGACGGCTCTAAGCGGACAGCCCACGCCCCTAATGAAAATTTAAGCCTGCCCGAGCAACCCTCACCTCCCTCTCCTCCACCCTCTCCTCCGCTGTCTCGGCAGGTCGCTGCCAGTGTCCCTGTCTGTCTCAATAACCGTGCGAATGCTGTCGCTGAGGAGGGAACAGGGGGGCCCCATTAGACCATTATATTGGAGAGCCTTGTGGCTCGGGGCCGAGCAGCTGGACCCCTTTTCTGTCTTCCGTACACAACCTTCTGAATAAAATGGAGGCTTTTAATCACTGCTCCACCTGCTGCCCATTTCCGGGATTTTTCTCTATGTGATCACTGTACACACACACACACACAACCCCCACCTCGCCTAAATGTCTTCAGGAATGTGAGAGGTAAATATGAGATGCGCCAGGAGAGTTGTGGGTGTAGAATTGTGATCAGGGAGGGAAACACTGGCCCCCCCACACCTCGTGCCCAAAAGGGGAGAACATGCACATTCACCCAGTCACACGTATGTTCACACGTATGGTGAACACCACGCATAAATTTGTCCCTGATACATACACACCTGCCCCCACGTTCATTCATTCCTCCCACAGACAGTCGTGACCTGTGACCTTGATCCCCCGGATGATCCGAAACAAGGACCGGAAGCGTGGGTTAGTTTCCATTTCCTTGTCCCGTTTCCCGGCGAGTCGTCATTTAAATGCCAGCCGGGACGCAATCAGCAGATCTAAGCCGGGACGGGATGGCAGCGAGGCGAGAGCACGTCCACACGGACGCGGTTCAGAGGCACCGTTCAAAGCGCCGGCTCGCGTGTTTCGGCAGAGCCGACGCCGCAATTCCGCGCCCCGCGGGAACCTGTCCCGCTCTGTGATAAGTCAGACTGAGGCGTGGGGGTGCGGGCGGGAGGACAGGGGATTAGCAAAGCCGGCACGGTGGTTACAGATAGGCTCCGGCACTAAACCCTGAAAGGCCGAGCTACACCTGTCAAGCGGCGCCCCCCCCTCGCGCATGCACCCACGGCCCAGATGATATCTCTGCCCCGTCTGCATCCCGAGATTCAGCGTCCATCCAGAATGAGGGCTGCAGGGCAGATGGGGTTGAGGTTGGGGCCGGCGAGGTAGTGGGGGGGGGGGGGGGGGGAAGGGTAAGGGGATGAGATTAGAGGATGGAGGGAAGCAGAAGAGGGAATGGGGGGAGTCGAACACAGGAGGAGGCGCTGGTTACCAGCGAGCCTTAACCTCATTCCCACTTACACCCCTGAAACAGAGAGTCACCCAGTAAGACGGACTGGTGAGATTGAGGAGGAGATTGATGGGCTGCTGACGCCACTGGTTGGTGGGTCTCCGCTGTTCCTCTTTAAAGTACACATGGGTATGTGTAGGGGTGGGGCCACAGGGGCCCCAGCTGAAAGCTGATTCGCCCCACGAGTGCCCCTTCCCCTGTCACTCACCAGTTCAAAACATATTACTGGCTAATGATAAGGTTGAATTATGGCCCCTCTTATGCCCCCCCCACCCTAAAAGATCCCAGAATCCCTCTTGCATCAGATCTTTACAGATCAGCGAGACAAGACAAGACTGCCATAGGCCGTCTTCTCCCCAGGTCCACCTCGGGACTCCAAAATAACCATTATCGTGTCGCCAGCAGGCTCAGGAAATGGACCGGAACCAAGCCCGGGAAATGAGCCCGCCAGAACCGAGCGCCAGCTTCCATCAGCCACCCAATCCTAACATGATAATGGAACAGTATTTAACAATTATCACAAAGTCCAGCTCACACAAGGTTGCGGGGGAGGTGGCATCGGGGTGGGATGGCAGGGAGAGGGATGGGGTGGGGGGCATTTAGGGGATTAAAACTCACCCCCATCCCCACGGGTCAGCCAATCACGGCTCTCCCGAGATGCCGTCCCGAGATTCCCGGGCTCATGAATAATTTCAGCGAAGGCACGGCGCGGGTCACTATTTGGGGAGGCGGCGAGGGCCTTTGATGTCCCCCCCCCCCACATGAGCGGCGGCGCTGGAGCGTTTCCTGCCTCGGCGGCTCGACGGGGACCCGCCTTATTAAACGCACCCGCCGCTGTGCCTCGGAGCCAAGCCAGATTAATATCGGCGTAACCTGTTACTTAATTCATTATGGGGATACAGGCTAATTTGATTTGATATTATTTTAATAAAGTTCTGTGATATATAAGATTGTTTCAGGCTATCAAAATAATTTTCCAGTTATTACAGTTATTCAAGCAGGTCCTTTGATAGCAGCAGTTGGTCCTCGTCTGCTCAGAATGCATTAGGGCCCGATGAGTCATCGCGGCCGGGAGACGGCGAATCCGCGATGCCCCCGCGTCGGGAGGAGGGGAAATGGGCGGCTGGGGGGAGTGGAGAGGCAGGGCTGCTTGTCCTTCACGTGCTATTTATTGTTCTTATTCTTATTGTTATTCTTTTTCTTCTTATTGTTGTTGTTCTCCTTCTACTCCTCCTCTTCTTTCTCCTCCTCCTTCACCTTCTCCACTTCTCCTTGTCTTCATTCTCTTTCTTATTCTCCTCCTTCTCCTCTTCACCTTCTCTTCATTCTCTTTCTCCTTCTCCTCCTTCACCTTCTCCTTTTCACCTTTTCTTCTTTCTCTTTCTCCTTCTCCTCCTTCTCCTCCTTCACCTTCTCCTTTTCACCTTCTCCTTCTCATCCTTCTCCTTCTCCTCCTTCTCTCCTTCAGCTTCTCCTCCTTCTCATTTGCCTTCTCCTCCTTCACCTTCTCCTTTTCACCTTCTCCTTCTCATCCTTCTCTTTCTCCTCCTTCTCGTTCTCCTTCTCCTCCTTCACCTTCTCCTTTTCACCTTCTCCTTCTCATCCTTCTCCTTCTCATCCTTCTCTTTCTCCTTCTCCTCCTTCACCTTCTCCTCCTTCTTCTACTCCTAATTATTATTATTTAATTGAAGCTTAACTTCTGAGAGGAGAGACCAGGTCTGGCAATCCTGATGGGGGTGGTTTAGCTATTACAGGGAACACACAGGCATGTGTCGCTCGCTCACTGGGCAGATGGGGGTGGGAGTTATTGAGCTCTTACAGTCGAAACACACATGTTATGGCATTGTGTCCCCAACCCCCTCACATGTTGGGGGGGGGGGTTACACACAGCACACACAGGCCACATTCACACAGAGCTGGGACAGAGAGAGAGAGGTGGAGGTGATGAAAAGCTGCATTCTCACGGAAATTAGGCCTCGTTTGCCTTTATTATATTTTTTAAATGTTTTTCTAACCCCCTCCCCCCCAGTTGATGACAAATTGGGCAACTGTCATGGAGGCGGTCCGTTCCCCCTTTCAGCAAATGAGTGGAAATTATGATCTGTGTGATACTGAGGAAAACATGTTATGGTCATTTGTTTTTCAGCGTAAACTCGATCCAGTGTTTGTAACGATTGGATGTTTTTTTGCATGTCCAGCTTTAATTACAGAGCTCCCCTTATTAAGCCAGCTCTGACTCCATGTTGGAGCCCCCCCGCCTTCCACACCCTAAGCCCCACCCAGTTCCTGCAAAAACTGCATGGTGATTAGGGGGGGCAGGAGGCAGGTTGGACCTAGAGCCTGGTTCCAGGTGCTTGGGCAGTTCCGTTTGGGTAGAGCGATGGAGGAGGAAATGGCAGGCATTAAAGTGTCTGCTGGGGGGGGGTGTTGTCTGACCCGGCCTTGACCTTTAGGGTTTCCCTCTGTCTCTACAGTGCAGGGGCGGGGGCAGCGGTAAGAGGCTGCCTTTCACATGGCCTGTTTCAGGCTCTGTGTTTAAGTGAGGTGTACTTAAATAAAAACCTAATCAAAAAGGGGGAGTCTGAGGAGTGCCCCCCCCCCCCCCGCACCACCTTTTTTTTTTCTTTCCCCAGCTTTCCACCGCAAAACACCATGAAAAAGGTCAGAGGTCATGAAGCAGAACAAATATGGAGGTGTCAGTCCAGAGACGTGTCGGCGATTAGCGGGCGGGCAGACTCGCTGAGGGCACCTGCACGTCCTGTCGCACTTTCTGGCTACGGTTAATGCCTGGGCACTGGCATCGGGGGGCAGATTTTTACACAGACATGGTGATTATTTTGGGCTCCTGCCCGTGCTGTAGTTGCGACTCAGATGCCAGAGCTCGGACAGGGTGACCGCTGTCCCGGTTCACCAGGATGAGGGTGGATGCTGGTGACCTTGTGGGGACGCCGATGAGCAATGCAGGCATTGTTGTCGGTTCACGGTCGTGTCGCACCAGGGCTGACCCCGTCTGACCCCGTGTGACCTCACAGCCGCACAATGGGCTCATTCCATTCCGGGCACCATGCTTCGTGTCGACAATGGTTTCGCCTCTCCTCATTGTCACCAACATTCTGGCTTTTTAATTGCGAAGACAGCAGTAATGATTGTTTACTACGTTAAATATATCAGAACGCTGCAGACCTATTGTTGTCTGGGCACCTTCAGCTCAGCTACCCTCTGACACGATCTCCGGTTGAAAACAGACTTCACAAACAGACTTTTTTGTTTGGTTTCTTTCTTGTACAGCTTCCTTGCGATATTCGGATGCGATTTTTACAAAAATATCTTTCAACTACCAAATTATTTGGCCGAGAGTGATAGCGCGGTAATAAAGGGGTTATTGACCAGATGAAATCGATCGGCAAGTCCTCAGGCTATACACTGACCTCGCTCTCCCTCAATTCCTTGCCCCCTTCACCTTGCAGCTCTCTGGTCACTCAATAATATAGTATTTTATATTTAAGTGGAACAACAAATAGCTGCACACTTCAAGGTGAGGAGGCTCCGGTGCAGTTTTCCTGCCGATTCGCCTCGAGGAATTTGGCAGTGTCGAGCGGAGGGTGATTAAAATCAGTCTTCAGTCGAGACTCGATTAGGCGTTGCTGCTTCAGTACCGTCGGAAAAACAGGGAACAGGAGGGGTGAACAAGTCTGGGAAGAGCGCTACTCTTCCCGAAATCAGATCATTCTCATTCGGGACCGTGCAGGACAGCGAGGAGGCTAGAGGAAGCATGATGGAAAGCGCCGGCATGGTGTCGGGATGGTCGTGATTTTCGCTGACTGAGGGTATCTCCATGACCACAACCGCAGTCAGCTGCTTGTGTCATGTTGTCAGGCTGTACCCCGTTTCACAAACGGTGTTGTCCTCAGATGACAGGTACAATCGACAGTTAAGTCATTGCATAATTGACATTTTTTTATTCTATTGTAACCAGCATTTAACAATAACGTACGATAAACACGGGTTAATCCTGCAGTACAGTCCACACCATTCTCCATAATAACAAATTAACATGATTTACAATTATCACCGTTCATTCCACCGCGGGCTTTCTCCTGCATCGTAATGCAAACCGCGGGAGAACACGCCAGCCTTGCTTACCCATGATCCCCGGCTCCGATCTCGTTAGCATGTTAACAGCGAGCCGGCTGGGGGCTCTCGCAGTCAGGCTTTGCGGGACATCCCTCAGGATGCATTTCGACAGACATGAGGTGATTTCACGTGCCTCCCTAACCTGCTTCGCACTATGGCCCGGGTTGCTAACGACCATTTCGGTTCCATTTCCTGCTGGGGTCCGCAGATCACGAGCATCCGAACAACAGGAAGGAAGCGAGGGCTGTGGGGGGGGAGGGGGGCAGCCGGGGCATAGGATGGAGGTGTAATTATGGAGGGAGTCCCTCGCACATGGGGCACAGGAAGTGTGCCAGGCACCTACCCAAACCCCCCCCCCCCAGCCTATATTCTCCTCATAACAGCATGCATCCCCTCCCACGGAAGAATTTCTCATCAAAATCAATTAAACATCCCCTACTGCCAGAATGAGGCTGCATTTTTCATGGGGGGCGGTAAATGTGCCTAATTGACAAGGCCATGCAAGGAGCTGAATCTTCTTTCCGCCCTCCCTCTAACAGTCAATGCAGAGCATGGTGAGGAGCACCCCCTCTAGTGGTCGGACGTGTCACCCGGAGCCCACGCACATGCGCCTCTCATTGGTCACGCGGGCGACTGGGCTTGCCGGAATCTTCCTGCTGATATGATACCGATTCCCAGTTCTCCATTGCGAGACCCGGGATACGCATTCATTCCGCCGTTCGCCGCCACATCTCCGCTCTACTTGCACGATGGCACGTCTGCGAGGTCGTGGCCTGTGTCGCGTCTGCCTGCTTGTGTCTGTTTGTGTTCATGTGTATACGTGTGTGTGTTTTTCAAACCCTCGTGCCCCGGCCTGGTCACCCCCCCCTACAGAAGCCTCCCCGACCTGTTCCCCGTCACGTGACCCAGCCGACGCACTGCAGTTCCCACCCAGTTCTGGCCAGTACAAACCGGTTCGAAAGGCCCGTGAAGGGGATACGGGGAGTCACGTGTCTGCCGGCACCGGACAGGTAGCATGCCAAAGAGCCCGCAGGTGAATCACCGCTGCTGTTATTGCCAAGCTGCTGCCACTGTTGCGATTAGATCGCGATATATACGGCAATTATCTGCATTTTAAAAATAACGCTCATTACCAGCCCTGCATAAAATGCACTGCAGCAGGCAGAGAGAGACATAAACACCCGCAGTAGGTAAACATCTGATTGTGAGGGTGGGGGGGGGGGCACTGGATCTGCTTGTAAGATTGGTAGGGGGTTGTTGGGGGGGAGGGGGGGTTGATAATAATGAAATGCATTCATTATGCAGTTTGCCCCCCTCCCCTTCACTCTCTGCCCAACTTGTTCCGGAGGTGTCACCAGCATCTGGCATCTTTGCATAATGTGTGATATCTTTGGAAGGGGGGGGGGGGGGCGCTCCGGCGTGGTACAAATAGCTTCTTTGACCTGGTAATTAGCCGGCAACGACAGCCAGTGGCTGCCCAAGGAGCTCCGCCGCCCGCCACATCTACATAGATGCATAAATTATCGTCTGTCAGACGATAATACGTTAGGAGAGCCGGGAACAACACGGAAAGCGGAAAACCACAAGCAGCCTGACATAGCGGTTTGCTGTATTCCCAGGAGACCCTTGTACCTTTAAGTTAAACAGACACCAGCCTGTGAAGAAGCTTTTCATCAACACACACACACACACACACACACAAGAAAGCACACGCACACCCACAGTACATTTGGAGCTCAGGACTCTACACTTCATTGCCGGTACGTACAGCCATACCAGAATTGTTTGCGGTTCAGTGCCAGAGATGAAGTACAGGACTGTACTGGGAGACATGCAGGAGAAAGTCTTCATAGTATAATATATGCAAAAGTAACAAATACAGCAGAAATGACAAATACGCACAAGACGCAGTCCAAGACGACTTAAGACAATAAATTAACATCAAAGTACCACATGTAAAACTGACTGCACACGTAAACATCATCCATATACTTCAGAGGACAGACATGTACGCTCTGTAGGACAATCGCACTGCTGGTCCTCTCAAGCAAACACACGCACACACACACACACACACACACACACACACACACACACACACACACACACACACGCAGTACTTAACTGGCGTGTCAGACCAGTAGCTCCAGCCTCAGATATGGCAGCTCTGATACAGGAATCATTTTCAACAGTCCTGAGAACAGCTGTTATTACCGAGAAGTAAAGAAGAAACGCAATTAGGGGTGTCAGAGGCGTGATTCATCGGTTTCCATTAAGCTCTCCGCAGTGACGGTGGAGCGGACGCAGGGCGCCGGGCACATCTGCGGGCGGGCCACTGGCTCCCTGGGCCGCTCCTACCGCCCCCCCCCCCCCTGCTCCCATCCTCTCCCCATCCTCCCGCTGTCTCCCACTCTGGAGGGGACACTGCAGGTATGTCACTGGTAATAGGGGGTGAGGGATGAGGAAGTAAACATCGACATTTCCGACCCTGTCACCTCTAATAAGATGAGGTGGGCAAAAGCCCATGATAGAGACTGTCAAACGGGGGCCCGTATCGAATGCTCCCAGACTGAGGACCAGGGGAAGGCAGAAGGCAGCCCCACGCTGGGAAAAAGGAGAACTTTGTCAAGGTGTGAGTTTTAATCGTGCCCCATTGCTTGCCCCTAGCCTGTCTTTCTTCTCTCAATCCTCTCTTTCACTGTCCATTTCTAGCCCTTCGCAGACTTTTCTCTCTCTGAATCGCCTTCAAAGGAGAAGTTCAGTCGATTTTGACATTTTTTCCTCTCCCCCGAAAGCCTGCGGGTAGAGCTGTATCTCAGCACCTTTCTGTAATTCTGATTCTCAGCCGGAGTGTTTCTGCTTCTTATAGTCCATATCAAACCATTACCTGCCATAGATACTCTACTTAAAGTAGATGGCTATTGTGTTTTCGAATAGCATGTGCCCTGTGCAGCAGGGGGCGTAGTAGCTAAGGACTTTAGCTAAGGGTTTTCCTCTGCATGACTTACCCAGGCCACTCCAGCTACAGGTAACATTGTGAAATCACAAAGTGCGTGAGTCCCTTATATATTTTTTTTCCTGCTAAGCAACCGAACAAAAGTATGAACGACACGCCCATCGTGCAAGTGACCACAGCTCCCGGCTCTCTGGCTGCTTCCCACAGGTCTTGGCTTGCTTGCCCCCCCCCCCCCCCCAACCACCCCCCAAAGCAGGTTGCGCAAGATGGCTGAGGAGCGGACGTGGTGAAAGGTGACTTTCCTCCTGCTGGCCCCACCTTGCCTCCCAGCCAGCGCTGTCGCTACAGGTCCAGTCTGTGCGCAATTACCTCCCAAATGGGGAGGACAAAGTCTTCTCTTTGTTTCCCAGAATACCTTTCACCCCACCATCACCGTGGGCCACCCGGAGCCCGGAGTGAGCTGCAGACATGCGGGTGTGGTTTGGTGTTTGGCAGGGGAGTGTCTGTCAGGACATCCCATCATGAAAGGCTCAGACACACCAAAGCAGAACTCAGTCAGAACTATTGTTTCACACAAGTGGTGAACAAGCACTCAGTATGTTCGGGGGGGGGGGGGGGGGGCACAGTTTGACTAGATTAAGCGAAACTATTTATAGCAAGTGTGACCATGTTAAAGATTCATGTCTCATCGTCATTTACTGAAACCGACCTTGGATTTTCCCAGACGGGGCTAAGAACGCAGACCACATTCCTCACCACAGTGGGTGTCACCATCCTCTCACACTCAAGGCCTTGCTTCCACATGTAGCTAGAACTGAACACTCAAGAAGTTAAAGTTCCAGAAGACCCGTGAGCTGTGTGATTCGCCCAGGGAAGTTTGTGGGAAACCCATCATGTTTATCTCAGGAGCGAAGATTAGCTTGGATTTTAGCGTCTGGCGGCCCACTGCTGTCGATGCAGATCCGTCCAATAGCGTTTCTAGTTACATGTCACATGACCCAGATTCTGGTTAAAAGAAGCCAGCGAGGTAGTGGGCTCCTAGTCGAAGAGGACCTGCTCGCTACTTGTAACTTGTGACCTTCTCCCTCTCCTCCATTTCAGTTTGATCTGGGTGGAAGTTCTGATGATTCTTCCAGAAGTTATCGGAGTCAGGGGTCGGTCCAGAGGCTGGTGCTTGCAGGATGGAGTGTCTATGTTCCGTCGGGTAAAAGATTCCCATAGTTCCTTCATTTGAACTTGCATGCGTGGCCCCAGACAGAAATCAATGACCATAATACAGTAATACATAAGCTACCATTTCTTTGTAAATAATGGAGGTTTTACAGGCGGCCACGTGTGCTGATCGCAGGGGGAATTCACTACGCTAACGAGTGCAGAAATAGCATCCACAAGACGAACCAGGACAATGTACCACCATGGTTTGACGTCGTCCCAGGGGGGAGGGGCATATGCTGGAATGTCACCCTGACTGGGGCCTTTCGCCACACTTATCCCGCTGAAATCAAAGGCCGCGCCCCGTAGCAACCTTGACGACTCAAGCAGACTCTTTTCTTAAAGTGGACTTCAGAAGGTGAGTCCGCTCACCCCCGCCAGTCTCCTCGCCGCGCCCCAGGGCACTTCCTGCGTGCCTCTCTCTAATTGGTCACTTTCCCTCAGCACCAGTTCAGTTGAGGGTTTAAGACGATGCAGCTACAGAGAGAGGGAGGGGGTGAAAAAAACAACTCCTCTCTGTTTTTTTTTTAACTCTCCCCCAACCATCACCCCCACCCCCTGCACTTTTCCTTCCTCCCGCATTCCCAGTGTCCCCCAGCAACCCCGCGATCGCTGAAAGGCTTTCGAAGTTCAGCCGGGTCTTAGGTTTCAAAAGCTGGGCCGATTGATCAGGCCCTTCCGAGGGGCAGGGATAAACCCTGGGATCCGAGGCTGGATTTGGAGCTAAGGCCGCTGGCTGGGAAGGCAACAACACGGCAGAACACAATGGGATTAAACATGCCCAAGTTATGTAAGTGTGATCCACGCCGTCGAGGTATGCAAACTTTTCTGCAGCCCCCCGCCAAAAAAGAGAGAGAGCTCTGCTATGCTGCTGGCGAGTCTCCGTCGTCGTTGGCCAGGAGGGTGTAGGGTCACGTCAGACACAGATTATTGGTCGATTTTACATTTATAAACGCACGGAGCTTCTCATTTAACTGTGCCTCCGGGGACTTTAAAAAGTGAGACGGAATGTGGAAACAGATGTGGTCCGGCTGGTAGGAGAGCACGCGCGTCCGGACTGGCCACGAGCAGCTCAGACACCGGGCAGCTTTTGAAAATTGGGCGGGGTGGGTGTTGGAGGCATACCTACACCCGCCACGGCGCCCCTGGCCCTCGGAGGCCTGCCGGACGCCCCGTGCCAAAGCGCCAGCGAGCTCAGACCCTTCCTGCCCCTAACGCCGTGAGCTTGGCCGCCTTCCCACACACTCGTGTCCTCGGTTGATGCTAAGGCCTTCCTCGCTCGGTGCTTCGGTTCATGGACACGCTCTTCCTCAGCGTTTTTGTTTGTTTGTTGTTCGTTTCTCTGGCCTGCCTCCGTGCTGGGCATGCGGTTTGCCCTGCCTGGCTGAGGTATATGTGGAGAGCCAGAGCGTTCGGGATCAGACGAGGGCTGGGATTCACAGATTCCGGTCCCTATCGTTATCCTGCTGATCCGCATTCCGGGGGGAGCCCCGGCCGAGCATTCCTTCAGAAATCACCACAATCTCCATTGTCCTTCTCACTCTGGTGTCCTGCTTATGAAATGGGAGACAATTCCGATGACAGAGACTCGGGCCCTGCCCTCGCTTGTTGACGAACTAAGGACAGCAGCGGTTGAGAATGGTGGCTCTTTCCACAGCCGCCGGTGAATAACGTGCCAGACTGGGCCGTGGATCCAGCCGCGGGATGTTTAACAGCCGGGCTCCAGCGCTGGGATTTAGCCCTCCTGCTTCAGCAGCCTTCCTCGGATGAATCACACCATCTCCGTGTTTATCTGCCTTACCCTGGAATGGTAACAGCCCCCCCACCCCTCCGCACCCATACTTCTACACACCCGAGGAAGTAGGGAGTGGCAGCTCAATTCAGGACTTAATTTTAGGAAGTGTGTCAAAGATATAGGAGGCCACCCACATGCAGATAATGTGTGTGTGTGTGTATGTGTGTATATATATGTATATACACATATATGTATGCATATAGATACACCCACACACACATATATACACATACATACATAAATATTTATATATATATATATATATATATATATATATATATATATATATATATATATATATATATATATATACATACACACACATATATAGTGCAAACGTGTTCAAACACTGAAGAAGACACATGTGCAGGTCATTATAACGATGATAACGATCTGTCCCAATTTCTATGATTGATATTTGGTGTTTTTATTCTTACATATTCAGGTTCCACAAAAAATATGTGCGCAGCTGGTAGCACCTGGAATACAGGGGACGATATTACAATGTTCCCCTGTAATCATGGTTGGACAGCTGGCAGATAATGGTGACCCGTAAGATTAAGCACAGTGGAACGCTAACAGGGTCTAGGAGCTAAATGCGACTATGTCGCCCTAAGTCTCTCGGCCTGAGAAGTCGACGTGTGTTTAGCGATCTCTCGGAAATGGGCTGACCGTGGGTCTGCTTGACACCGGTCTGACAGGTTGGGGCTAACTCCTGTTTAAGCTCTTTGCCTTGGGAATACAGGCTGCCCCAGTTAGCCCAGTTCTCACCACATAACAATCACCTTTCTGATTGGCTGGCGAACTGACGTTACTCACGTGTGATTGGTCGCTGATTCCTTGAAAAGCTGTTCTTCTACAATGTCCAACCCTTGATTGCCCTGTGCTCTACTTCTTCATTCTCTTGCCATCAGCTGCATGCATGGTGTTTAAATCCTCATCTGTCCCTTCACTTGTATTTCTGCAGTGTGGGATTTACTGCATTTAACGCATTATAGATACCTTCCATTGACAATCATAAGGCATTATAGTGTTGATTATTATAATACTTCATAAGCTCCAGTGAAGCTCTCATTTAAAACGTACTATAGATTCCTTTATAATGCATCATACAGTGGTACCTTGGAACACGAATTTAATTCATTCCAAAAGGCTGATCCAGTTGCGATTTGGTCGAATTTCCCCATATGATATGATGTAAATGGATGTAATCCGTTCCAGGCCATCAGTGATTGCTTATTTAAACTTATCTACCTACCCACCTAATGATAAAAAAAGCATTGTAAATAAGTATAACACCAATGCATATGATAAAGTACACATACAAAAGCGATAAACATGAAATAAATGACAATCACATACGCGGAAACGAGAGCAGACACTCGTTCACCACCTTGAAGTCTCGCTGTAATTCCCGTTTTTTATGCTCGGCAGTTACTCTCACTACTTTCTGCTGTCATTGGTCACTTTCTTAGGGGGCATGATTACTGTATCACGAAATGTACTGTAGATGAAGCACAAAAAAAATTCACAGCGAACACAGGAACACAACCTTTGCACATCGAAATTGGTCAAGAGGCACCGCGAGACTGAGAGCGATTCATGTGCGTCAGCAGTAGGTCCGTCTGCCTTTGTTTCAGCACAGCAGAGTCTCGAGTGTCTCGGTCCGTACAGGAGTTAGCAGGTCTGTTTTGCTGTTTTCGAGTTTCCGGTCGTGTTGTGGTTAGATTTTTCTCGACCGACCCGTTCGAGGTCCATATTGGTAGAGTTGAACACGTCTCAACCCATACAAGTTTTAGCAGGAACTGTTTCCAGATTTCGGTCGAGGTACAAGTGAGAAAAAAAAAATTTGACAAAAACGTTCAATGTCTGAGTTGGTCGAGTTAAGAGTTCCAAGGCTCCACTGTACTGGCCCATATAAGCATTAAGGATGCTTTGCACTGCATTATGTAGGTAGTTATAGTGCATTATAGAAGAGAGCTTCATAAAGCAGTCATAATACATAATACACATGGCTATGAATGTTTCTAGCCATGTTTGTAATGCTTTATAAATGCATTATAATGCATTATGAATGCATTCATTGATTCTTATAAATGTGCCATTCATAGAAAGTGTTACCAGCTGAGCTAGTCTGACATCCATAGTCTGACATGTAGCCTTTAATCAGGCTAACAGAATGACATCCATGCAATATAATATAGATATAAATCAGGAAATGCATCCATCTAGGACACCAGGACACAACCATGTGCCACAGGTGATGGAGTGATGCCAGTTTACCAAATGTATGTTTTTGTTTTTGAACTGGGGGGGGACACACAAGCGTACCTGAGGGAAACCCATGTGGCAGTGGGGGCCATGCTGTGAGAAACGTGGCCCGGGAATCCTGGGGGGCCGCTGAGGCGTCATGAGGAATGCAGTGATGAACAATCACAGAAACATGATACCAGCAAATGATTTAATGCAAAAAAAAAGTTTCTTTTTATGGACGCCCGCCACCCCCCCCCCCCCCCCCCCCGCGCGTCCTCCCATTCAGATGTGTTCCGCAGTCCGTGGTGAGCAAGCAGCGCCCCCATGACACCCGATAAATCAGGAAATAAAATGACCAGGTGATCAAATTAATACATGCATGCGGACGTCGTTTTCCCTGAATACCTGTCCCATTCCTCATTAGCAGGAATGATGTGATCTTCTGTCTTTCCAAGCAGAATAGAACCGTGGAACCGTACTGGAGGGCGGGGGGTGGGGGGGGGGGCGGGGGGGGGGGGGGAGATCTCACCAGAAAATCTGTTACGGAATAAGTCTGGAGATTAATAAGTCGAAGAATTTCAAAACGGGACCTCAGGTCCACGTTGGGGCTGTATCGCCCTCGACATGCTGCCCCCCCCCCCCCCCCCCCCACCGTCCGCTTCCTCCCGGAAGACCGCCCCAGGTTCATCATGGCATGTGTATCCAGGGCCCACGGCTGAGTGACGCTGCCCATCCCGCCTGCCAGCAGGTGCCAGGGACACGGGGAGGCTGCCAGTCGACCCTCCCAGTGCCGCCATCGCCTGAGGCTGCCAGCCGCCCCCCCCCCCCCCCCAAACCCTCCCCCCCCCATGACAAGTTCATCTCGCCCTCGGGCAGGGTGACAGCGTACGCGGTGGCCGCCAGCGGCCAGGACCAGGTCCAGTAGCCCTGGGACGTGCCGCTGGGCTCGCAGCCATTTGGCAGGACCGGCCGCTTCCTACGCTCACTAAAAAGCAATTACCAGCACTGGGATTCTCCTGCTACGGACTCATTTGTCAGCTAAACATTCAGATGAATGTGTCCTAATGTCTCCACTGACTTCTCCTTTAAACGCGACGCTTTGTAAATATCCCACAATTAAACTGCGAAAGGAACAGTAATTGGAACGGTGGCCCCAAATATGAATTGCAATAAGTAAACAGGCGTTACGCTGTAAATGAACACCGTAATTTAACACCACGCCGCTCGTTCTTTCTTCCTCCTCATCAGACGCACAAATATCAGTGTCGCGAAATGATTTCCGATGCCAGTGTCAGATCTCCCCTCTACCAGGAGGGTTACCGATTGCTCTCTAGCTACACGGGAATGTTATTATTACGTTGGCGTTACGTTAGGCGTCTGGATTGCCGATACATGGTGGCGAGGTACCAGGTGCTGAATATGGTGTATGGATGGAGGACCGTCGCGGTTTACAGAAACACGCATAAGCTGTCGGCGGGAGCCAAAATCTCAAACATTCGTGAGGCGACCCTGCAGCTGGCATAGCTTTGATGTCGACGTTTTACGGGCAAAGCTGTTTTCGGGGGGGGGTGAAACATTTGGAATTAAACACGGGAATGCCTGCACAAGAAGCATCGCTTCATAACATCACCCTGAGCGCATCAGCTGAGTCTAAGGACAAATGAATTTGTAAATATGCATATAAAAATATTTAGCATTACGCGGCGGTTTACGGCGGCGGTTTGATGCCCTGAGGCCGATGATGCTGAATAGTGATCCTTGTCATTTTATATATGATGGCACCAGATGAATGTCAAGTAGCTGGGACACATGAGCACTGCGTTTATGTGTGAGGAGACACATCTTGTGCACGTGGAACTGGGCCTGTTAGCTTAGCATCGTAGCCTATATACCGATGCACCCATTTCTGAAGCTGCAGCAGGCAGTGCTCTTGTTAACGTACTGGTGTGTTTCTCTTACGGACTTGCTTATTCACGTCCCTCTCTCCCTCACATCTTTCTCCAATGGTCTGTGCCCTTGTGTGTGTGAGTGTGTGTGTGTGTGTGTGTGTGTGTGTGTGTGTGTGTGTGTGTGTGTGTGTGTGTGTGTGTGTGGCTTGTGCCACTCTCTCCCAGGCTCAGCAGTTCACACACAATCTCATTTGGATCTCCTGGTTGCACCCATTACAGGAACAAATCTGGCCTGGGTCTACCCCCCCCCCCCACACCTCTCTCTCTCTCTCTCTCTCTCTCTTCATCATGCCCATCAGACATGCCCTCTCTCCACCCCTCCCCAGCAACTCCCCCCACCTCAATCGCTTCACCCCCATAAAACCCAGGTTCAGTTCAGCTGCCCCCCAAGACCCACCCTCCCCTACCCAGATGCCCAGGGAACTGTCACTGTGGGGAGGGCAGGGATTGGGGGTGGGGGCTACTCTCCCGCGCCGTGCCATGTCACAGTGGGGGAGACAAAGGGCCTCGTACCCCTGTCTGCATTAATCACGCCGATGACGATCTGCCCGCCTCGGCTCCAAATTAACACCCCCAGCTTCACGGGAATAGAAATTAACCAAATTATCTGTGGGTCGCAGATGTCCCGGGGTGCCCCTCCCACCCCGCCAGCCCCCCCCGCTAAACCACCCCCTTCCCCCTCACAGATTTAATGTGCCCCCAGAACAGCCAGCTTGTCGGAAAAAAAACACTAATGGTCAAGAAGTAGTTTATGACATTTTTAACGCCGGCTAAGCATTTTTAAATGGGGTGTGTTTACCTTGCTTTCCTTCTGCTTTACTGTGACTGAATGTGTAAATGTGCTGGGGGGGGTTTTTCACGCATACACAGGTGAGAGCTTGCGGGCGAGCAGGATCACTGGAGCGGATTGTCACTTCCTGCCGGCGGAGGAGAAGTCTAGCATCCAGCGCGGGCGCTAAGAGCTACACAACCCCCCCCCCCCATCGGAGGACGAGTCCATCGTCAGGCCGGCCCGCTGACGGGGGAGTCTGGAGCAGACGGGAACATGAGCTGCCCCTGACAGGAGACGTGGGACGGGCATGGAGGGGTGTGACGACCTGTGAAGGACAGAGCCAGCAGTGGGTGCTGCAAGCTTTTAACCCAAATCGGGTCAGAACCGAGAAGGATCTGTGCTGAAACAGGAGCACCCCCTTACTGCCCCCCCCCACCCCCACCCCTCAGGCACAGGGCTCTCAGGGCTCTGAGCGACGGGCCGCCCCAACAACTGCCTCACCGCAGCAGTCTTAGCAAGAGGTAAAACAGTCACCACGGAAACCAGCCCCCCCCCCCCCCCACTTCTCAAAATCATCCCCAGTCAAGAATTCAGACAAGTAACAAATATGCATGTTTTGTATTTTTTTTTCTCCCCCCACAGAAAGCCAGAAAATCGGCGATGGGTGCCCGTCCGGTGCGTCCCGCAGGGCGCTGCTGGCTGGCCGCGTTGGCACGGGGCGGGAAAAAGAGGTGCTGTGGCTTTAAGGGGCTTTTTGGGGTGATGCCAGCTCAGTGACTGCGACGCTCCCCTGGCATCGCGAGATGCCCGCCCAGGGCCCCATTTGCATATGATATTCAGAGCATGGCGTCTTTTTTTTTTATTGTTTTTAATCAGAGCAGAATGTCAACAAAATAAATGAAGTTGCGAGGGGAAGTGAAATTTTTATCACGTTCCGGGACGCGAGATTCTCTTCCATTCATCACGGGCCATATTGAGAGAGGAGGATTTCTCGAAACACGGTAATCAATGGAGGAGTTCCATATGGCCCGGATCAAAGGTGCCACATAGTGTGTGGTTCTGCTTTATTGCCAGCCAGTACTGTTAATTGGACAACAAGATCAGAGGCAATATTAAAATCCAATTAAATTGATATGAACAGATTGCCAAGTGATGTACACTAATGTATAATTGAGTATCAAGCAAATGCGACTTGCCCGTTTCCTCGCCTGCCTCCTGAATAAATGATAGCGCCGTAGAGGACAGAAACCCGTTTGCACATCAGCTCCGCGGCTCTCAGCTCCCTTTACATACTTTCTTAGCTGTTTTTTTTTTTTGTATATTTTTGAACTTTCCCTGCCACTGCCTCTTAAAGGGATACACCCTTATTTTTAACATCCAGGGCTGTCTTGTTATAAGTAACCCAGGGCCCCCAAATTACCTGCATTGCTCAGGAAGGGAAACGATCATCAGTTTCCTTGGTGGGGGGGGCCTAGGGCCCCTAAAAGGGTACAGCCAGTCTTGCCTACATGAATGAGATGACGTCTGGGTTGGGGGGGGGGGGGTTGGGCGGGAGCAGTTACGGCAGAGACCCCCGCGTAAATATGTGTGACGTTGTCACGTTGTCACGCGTCCCAAAACAAAAGGGGGGGGTGGGGGAATCGCACCTGGATTCTAGATGATTTATGGCTTTTCTGGGAAATTCCGCGTGGGTGGGGGCGCCTTGCCGTGCGTAATCTGCCACGCACACCTACGACACGCCATTCCGCGTGGGCGCCCCCGATATGGGCTGCTCTTTTGGAGGAAAATAAATAAATAAGATAACAGCGCATCCGTCGGCGCTATTTAACAGACCAACGAAGGGCTGTATCAAGGTGACATTGCCTGATAAGGTACACTTGGAAAACAGCCCATAATAATCAAAGTTCATCGTAATCCATTCATATATTAATTGAATATTTTTAGCCCACCATTAATTCTTAAAACACACATATCAATACATGGCGTCGTGAATAATCAGAGGATTTACATTTATAATTCTAATGACATTTGGGCTCTCCAGTCATTTTTTAATTTATTTAGCTAGTTAGTTGTTTTGGTGACTGTCCAGCCCGCGTGTTAATGTACTCGAGGCTGACATGGTTTTCTTAATTAAGCTGGAGAAGAGGGACGTGGTGTGGGATGGGGGGGGGGGCTGTGATGTCCCCCGCCAGCCGTGCACGGCTCGCAGCTGGCTCCAGTGCCCGGGCAGGCGGCCCGCCGAGTCTGCCTGACAAGGTCGCCGTGCCCCAGCACTGCTGGGACCCCCCCTGATTCCTCACACTTCTCCAGCCGCACTGCAAAACAAATCCGACTTTTAATTACAAAAAAAAAACTTCTAATTTTTATTCGCAGTACTTGGGCCTGTCAATCGGTATTTTGTCGTTGTTCATCTCAAAGGTAGCAGAAACAAGTGTTTAATCAGTGTCTCTGAATTGAAGCTTGCTGTATGAGCGGGAATGTGCCTTGCGGCGGACTGGCATCCCGTTCCTCGCTGTCCCCCACCTTGGGCTTCTTGGGGAGGACTCAAGACTCTCGCTGACCCTACGCCGGGTAAGCTGGATGTTAGCTAGGTGAAAATGAAGGCATGAGTCGTGCTATTTTCTCACTGTATTCCCTCTCCTCAACTGAATTCCAGGCCTGGAAAACTGTGAGGCCTCATCCGTCCTGAATGTTTCTAGGTCCCATTTAAGCGACCACATTCTGTGCTGGGGGAGACGCTTCAGAGTAGCACACCATCCCCACTGGGTACGAACCCCACATTCCTTCAAATCTCCTATCACGGTTTTGCGGTCATCTTTTTATTTGTTTTTCTGCTCATCCCGCACCCCCTTTCCTAAATCTGTACCCCCCCCCCAGCCTCCCCCACTCTCAGGTGGACGGGGAATGGGCTTTGTCATTGTTTGGCCGTGTATGACCCAATCTGCCGAGCGTAATCAGTTCAGGGAGTATGGCAGTGCCAACCTGGCGTGCTACGCTGCTGCCGCTTGCCACGTTCACTTTATCATGCGAGACGGAGGGGGTGGGCTTTAATGTGCCCCCATAAGACCCGGCGTAGGGGAGTAAACCCAGTTTAACCCCATCAGGGCCAAACGTCAAGCCCCCTCGTAGCAGCTGCTGCTGGTCCAGAAGATTAATGGAAGGTACGGAAATCGCGTAAACTTTATTTAAAAAAAAGGAAGTAGCCACATATACGGAGAGAGACCGGGTCAAAACAAAGCAGGTTATATAAACAGTTTTGTGGGATGGGAGATGTAGGTATTGTGCTGGGCCTGTGCTGCCCGTGGTTCTGGAGAGCTGAGGCCAGGCTGCATTGGGTTAGCAGCTGCTTCCCAGCCCACAGGAAATTAGGCTCTCATAGTTGGTTCCTCATGATCAGAACCGCCACAGGAACCTGGGGGCGGATTCGGACTGTCACCGACTGCCACTCCATGACATTCCATGACAAGCTTTGGAATCTTGCTATGTGTTTATTGCTTCCGGGTTTTAAGAAATGAGGGTGGGCCTTGATATTTTTATCATAATTAGCAATATATGAAGCTTGTTCTAAGTGGGGAGAACAAGAGCAATGGTCCAGGCCTAGTTGAAATTTGACAGCAAACCATGTATTTGTGCCTTGTCTGGTCCTGAGAGTCTGTTTCCCATCACAGAATTCGAGTGCTTCATAGTCCCTTTTCTGATTATTTTTGTCCTGATTATTGTACTAGAAAGAACCAATCCGGATGCCTGTTAAAGTTGGTGCCACAAGATAATCTGCCTGATTTAGAGCCAGAGTCAGCTGAAGGTATAACATGGGGCTCTACTCACCTTAAAGATTCAGTCTGTGGGCATGAAAAAAGGTGGGGAGGTGTGTGTGGGGGGGGTATTTTCTTTTGAGTGCTAAGAGGTGCCTTCTTTGAGCTCGCATGGCACTATGTAGCCAGGGCTCAATAGTCGTATGGGACGAGGTGTCATTTTAGGCCATGAGAGAGGATTTCTTAGGCAACATGGGCCTGGGGCACAGCCTTGGAATCACGGGGATCTGCCTGAAGACCCCAATTTAATCTCTGGGGCTACTTTTCAGCCCTGTCTAATGTGCGCTCTTAATCCCGCTCGCACACAAAGCCCCTGGGCCTAATCCTCAGCCTACCTGAGCTGCCTCTTTATTTGCTAGCCCGACAGCCAGAGCTCCGCCCATCACTACATACTGAACACAGCAGAGAGAGAATAAGGGCACCTAGATACTGAACACAGCAGAGAGACCATAAGGGTACCTGGGTACTGAACACAGCAGAGAGACCATAAGGGCACCTAGATACTGAACACAGCAGAGAGACCATAAGGGTACCTGGGTACTGAAAACAGCAGAGAGACCATAAGGGTACCTGGGTACTGAAAACAGCAGAGAGACCATAAGGGCACCTAGATACTGAACACAGAAGTGAGACTATAAGGGTACCTAGATACTGAACACAGCAGAGAGACCATAAGGAAATGTAGATACTGCACACAGCAGAGACATCATAAGGGCACTTAGATATTGAACACAGCAGAGAGACCATAAGGTCATTTACATACTGAACACAGAAGAGAGACCCTAAGGAGACTTAGCTACTGAACAAATCAGACAGACCCTAAAGAAACCTAGATACTGAACACTGCAGGTAGACCTAAAGGAATCTATCTAGATACTGAAACATACTGAAACATCCTCATTCAGAAAATGTTCTGACTGAGAAACAGATGAACTGAGCAAATGTGGAGAAACATTTAAAAAAAGCTGAACACGCTAGTTTATAAGAGAAATAAAAGGAAAACTATAAAAAAAAAATCTGCGGCGGAGACAGGATCAAAGAAACATCTGAAACCAAACAGGCTGTTTGAGATAAAGCCAAAATTGGCCCGATCCTCGGCGATAAAGGGCCGTTCAGAAAACGGGACACGAGTACAGCATCAGCATCCGCTTCTCACGCCGCGTTCACTCTTAGAGGCGTGCAAACGCCACAGTGGCTTCTTCATTTTCCCCAAACAGGACACTTGGCACGGGGTTAAAAGCACGGCCGTGTTCTGCCAGCGCCTCGGTGGGCGGCGACGGGCGGCGGGCCGCACTGGGAATGGGCCCTGGGCTCCTGCAGCAGAACTGCGAGCGCCGTAACCTTATATCAAAGACGGGAGCGTCGGGCTCAGGAGGGAGTTGCTTTAATTATTAAACTGCTCTGGTAGAGAGCCGCAACCCCCCCCCCCAAACACCCCCCCCCCCCCCCAAAACGCCTGTTGTAAAGGTTACTTGCCGCTGTTTTTCGTTTAGTCACTTTCATCCCCCTTTCACTCGGGCATTCCGTGGGCCTCCGCATGCCCCGGGCCAAACCCCCCACCGTCGCCCACCATAGGGGGGTGGGGGGGGGGCAGCTGCAGGGTTTCCCTCCAATACCCAAAACAAAGCCCAATCATCAGACTATTGCCCCCCTCCCCCTTTTTTCCTAAATAAATGAAGCCAAACATGTTTCCCCAGTCAGGTCCAGAGGCAGCCCTAGCTGCAGCCCCAGCTCCATCCCTCCTAATCAGTGGTGCTATTCATCGCATGTTGCGGGCGCTGGAAGTCGCATTTCGGGAGCGTTTGCATTTCAAATGCTTTAATGATTTCACCTTGGGGAGCGATAATGGCACCGGAGGCCCCCCCCGCGATAATGGAATGTGCTTCCAAAGGTCCACGTTTTTCCGGCATTCCAGGTGCCTTTGTTATTTACTGATTACTGCCAGAAAGTCACAACAGCCCATGACTGACCCCCCCCCACCCCTTCCCCACACCACCCCCAAAACATTTTTTGCACCATTGTGTTCATGTTTGAGATTTTTGTCTTTTCTTTGCAAGGTCCCTCCCATCTTGGATCTTGTCCGGAAGGAAGAGTGGTGGGAAGCCACTGGGGTCGATGCGTCCCCCCCCCCCCCCCCAACACATGCCACTGCGTGTGGCCTGAATGTGGCATCTTCAGCCACATTGCGAGACTCTCGCCATACAGTTTACTTGATGGTGGCTTCCAGCCCTGGGTGGCCTGTTCTTATGACATCTTTGAGAGAGTTCCATACTCTGGCTGGTTTATTTAACTGTAAAACTGTAAAGCTTGTAAAGTACTGTATATTGGCTGGGTGGTACAGTGACTCTAGCACCCCATCTAAGTTTGGCAGGAGGCGGGTCACATTCCAGCCCCTGTTTTGTGTGTGTGGTATGCCTGTGTTGCTTGCATGAAGCTTGCACCTGGTTCCACTGGTACTTCGGCTACCCACCTCATTAATTTAGGTAAATTGATGTCTCCAAATATCCATTGTGGAAAAACACAAGGTTCCAATCCAGGATGAGCAGCAAACGTCAGAGTTAGGTGGTGAAGGCATTGAAGTTATAAAAGGCTTTCGTCAGATCTGAGATGAAGAGCCTGAAGAAAATCTTCTAAAGTACTCAAGTATCTCTAAGAAATCAATCGTAATTGTTCAGAATATGCTTTTTTTCCGAGACCTTTTACTGACGTGAAAGCAAGAAGGAGGACAGATAGAGTATCGACACCTTTAAACTTGGGGCAAAGATTTTTATAGAGTTTTAGACCACAAGAACAAGTAAGTGGATATCTTCGTCAAAAAAGCCTGAACTTTTACCCTGAAGCACAAATGACTGGATTAAAGTTGTTTTGGACATATTATAAGATTCACTGCACAGGAGAACATTACAGTCAAATCGCTTATATTAAATTTATTTATTTAACCGATGCTTTTATCTCAAGCACCATACAAGTGAGTGTGATTAATAACGAAGGTGATTGAGTAAGGATGCAGCTTCCAATGAGACAATACGAGTACAAGTGCAGCAGGGGTGGGATTCCAGTGAGAAAGCAGGAACAAGTGCAAGATAATTATGGGAACTAGAGCCATATAAAACAGAATAGAACCAATTATCAGAAAAGCTACTCAAATAAAAATAACACCAAGAGAATCTAGTAGGATCCAGGTAGAAACAGAAGAGAGCATCCAGCAGTAGCTTTCAAAGGAACAATTAATGAAGAGGGTGAGACAAGCAGCTTCAGTGAGGGGGGAAGCTAGCTGAGTCCCATGTAACAATGAGGCTCAGAGGGGTTCAAGGTTAATGTGGAGGAGGATTGCCAGCAACAAAATGGACGGACTCTCAATAAGCGCCTTTGGCGAGGCTGAAGATCTGAAAAGAATCCAGAACGTGAGAGGAGATTTAACTTGATGGAACATAATGATGATGAAAATAGGCTGTAGTGTGTGTGTTATGTGTGTGTGTGTGTGTGGATTAGATTATATTACATTCTCTCCCATATATGTAAGAAATACCTGTTATTTTGACGTTGTGAGGACCAATTTTCAGGTCCCGCAACATACAGTACAGCTGCAGCCACCCTTCTCGGGTCCCATCCCCGGACTGCTGCAGGTCAGGCCCTGTCACTCTCAGGCCCCATGTCTGTCCCTCTCAGGCCCCCAATCCTCCTCTCTCACGCCCCGGAC
Source organism: Brienomyrus brachyistius (assembly GCF_023856365.1). Lineage (NCBI taxonomy): Eukaryota > Metazoa > Chordata > Actinopteri > Osteoglossiformes > Mormyridae > Brienomyrus > Brienomyrus brachyistius. Next base: position 53,159 of record NW_026042800.1, read on the forward strand.
TGACGCTCTCAGGCCCCAAATCTCCGCTCTCAGGCCCTGACCCCGCTGCTCTTAGGCCCCGGACTGCCGCTCTCAGGCCCCAAATCTCTGCTCTCAGGCCCTGACCCGCTGCTCTCAGGCCCCGGACTGCTGCTCTCTGGCCCCAAACCTCCGCACACAGGCCCCAGACTGCTGCTCTCAAGCCCCAGACTGCTTCTCTCAGGCCCAAACCTCCACTCACAGGCCCCAGACTGCTGCTCTCACGCCCCGGACCTTATGCTCTCGGGCCCCAATCCACTGCTCTCAGACCCCGGACTGCCGCTCTCGGGCCCCCAATCCACCGCTCTCAGACCTTGACCAGCTGCTCTCAGGCACTGGATTGCTGCTCTCAGGCCCCAATCCACCGCTCTCAGGCCCCAATCCACCGCTCTCAGGCTCCTCTCAGGGTTTGACACATGTGCAGACTACAAAAAAACACTTTCTTTATCCATTTCCAGAGTTATATTGGCCTTTTATTTTTTTCCAGTTCAAAGTTCTACTGTTTATGCATAAAAATTCAAATAACAAAAACACAAATAGCATTTTTATTGATATCAGCAGTTGTCTATGATAACTTGTCAAAGTTGTGCCTAGATATTTATTGATGACTTAGAATCTTATATAGTTATAACATTCCTGATGGTGTAATGATTTGGAAACATCTACCGCATTATCTGTTATATGTTCTATTATTTATTCATAACACATTTACATCAGGATTAAAATAGTACTGAAACAATGTTGTACATTATGATTATTTTATAATCTTGTTTTTTTTTTTTATTCTGTTTTTGCGCATGCAGGGTCATAAGATCAAAGAGTAGTGAGGCTTGAGTATACTAAATTGTTCTGTGCATGCATGAACCGGAAGGGGCCTGAGAGGGGTGGAGCCTGAGAGGGGCGAGGCCTGAGAGTGGCTGGGCCTGAGAGTGTCGGGGCCTGAGAGGGACGGGGTAGGAGAGGGGTGGGACCTAAGAGGGGTGGAGCCTGAGAGGGGCGGGGCCTCAGAGTGTCGGGGCCTGAGAGGGTCGGGGGAGGAGATGGGTGGGGCCTGAGAGGGGCGGGGCCTGAGAGGGGCGGGGCCTCAGAGTGGCTGGGCCTGAGAGTGTCGGGGCCTGAGAGGGACGGGGTAGGAGAGGGGTGGGACCTAAGAGGGGTGGAGCCTGAGAGGGGCGGGGCCTCAGAGTGTCGGGGCCTGAGAGGGTCGGGGGAGGAGATGGGTGGGGCCTGAGAGGGGCGGGGCCTGAGAGGGGCGGGGCCTCAGAGTGGCTGGGCCTGAGAGTGTCGGGGCCTGAGAGGGGCGGGGCCTGAGAGGGGTGGAGCCTGAGAGGGGGGGGTCTGAGAGGGGTGGGGCCTGAGATCTGCGGGGCCTGGGAGCAGTGGGACTTGAGGCCGGTGGGGCTTGAGAGGAGCGGGGCCCGAGAAGGGTGAATATATATATTTGGAATACATAACTGAAGAACTTTGATTAACAGTTCTCCTTTTCAAAAGTTATATGGCGTGTTCATGCTCGTGTTCATCTATATGCATATTAATGTTTACACACTTCTAAAGTTTTTAGGAAGAGAAAAAAACATTTTCACTGGCTGTTTCAGCCTCAGCTTCACGTGTCTCCGCCTGTTTTTTTTAGCCCTTTCTCCTTTTTCCAGCGGAACTTTCCGGGCGCTGGCTTAATTAACGGGAAACATTAGAGTCTATTTGAAGTGATTTGCCGGTGGAGGGAGTGTTCTCTCGCCGATGAATCCCATTGTTCTTTCAGAGTAAAAAGAAACGCACAAACAGCAAACAACAACAACAACAACAACTGGGGAATGGCGTCCGCTCGGCAGACACCACCCTGGCGCCTTTTCAAGTACAGTTGCATCCCTTATCTTCAAAGGAGAATGCGGCGCAAACCTTTGCTTTCGTTCAGAACTTTTCTGTTATGAACCTGACTCTTTTCCGTGCTGCTTGCGGATTACATGTTCCTTTGGAGCAGACAGAGTAAGAGCACTCTTTCCCTAATATATTATTCATTTTCCCCCTTAATTTATTATTCATTTGATCTAAAATTTCATTAATTTTCTAAAATGTTTCAATTGGGTTTTTCTAGCTTATGCAAGGATTTCTTTGTCCCTTTTTGTAGTTAGCGATTTTTCTTTTATGTTTCGCATTGTAGAGGTTATCGTCTTCTCAGGGCAAACAGCATGTTAATGAAAAGGGTCAGATTTGTGTGGTTAGGGGGTGCATGTGTGTGGGTGTGGATGGGGGGGGGCACAGTTTAGGCTCCTTCCCTCCATGTCTCCGGTCAGCAGCATCCTGTCCCGCCTGTGGATATGACAATTGGGCCGAGGAAGAGTGAGATGTGACACAGTACCCCTTAAGTGGACCCCCCCCCCATGGCTGTCAGAGCTGTATCCTACCAACAAGAAATAAATTAACTCAGAATTTTCTGCATGCTGAAATTATCCTGCCTGTAGTCCATTTGTTATTATCAACAGTCCTAACGCTGAGCCCTTTATTATTTTCCATGCTGGGGGGCAGGGGGGTGTCATTTTCTTCAGTTGATTTTAAGCAGTCCAGACTCGAACTTTGTTCCCGCATGTCTGCGGTAGTCCCAGCGACGGGGAAACCTGACCGCTGCCGACGTTAACATTCCTGGCCTGTCGTAGCTTCAGCTGCGGCACGAACTTCAAAGGCGCCCCCATCGCCATCCCAGCCCCCGGCCTCATGCTCTCTCTCCCCGTTTCCTCTGGGGGAGGGGGGGGCGGGTTAATTCTCTCAGTGGCTCGCTCACGCGCACGAGCGCCGAAACTTAATCTGCTCCGCCGGGCCGGCAAATCCCAGACACAATTAGCACGCCCCAGCCGGGTGGCTTGCCCGTTACCGCGGGTGGCGCACGGGGGCTCCAGCGAGGCCGACCCAGCTTAGGCGCATGCCGGGGGGTGGATGGGGGGGGGGGTCATGCTATGACTGGCACTGGAGGTGTTTGAAGGCCACCTCATGCTCGGGGCTGCTATGAAGCTACTGTAGGTCACGATTCCCCCAAACAACAGGGCAGAGCACAGTCTGGCTGATAAACTGCTTAAATAAACACAACATCATCTGCTATGTCGCCATGACGCTGGCAAGGCATAATTACCCACGTTAATGGAGGTGGGCCGTGCCTGTAGAGCCCGCTGGGCCTGTCCACCGGGGCGGTCATACCACTCTACCCACAGGGATGGGGAGGATGATGCACAGCTACCCATTTATTATACAGCTCTCTGGGTGGGCGGAGCTAGTCTCAGGTCCAGCAAATCATGGGGCAGCAGCTGGCAGGGTGAGTACCCCACTACACCCCTAAACAGCAAGCCTCAGCTTTTGATGGCTTGGAAACAGAAGCGTTGCAGGGCAGCAGCGGTGTGTCATCCCAGCCGGATCATTCCGGAATGGAAGAGAGAAATCGCGTGCCTGTTTGCATGTCATTTAATCTTCATCTCTGTGTGGGGCCATCAGTCACTCCATTTGGGCCGTGAACGTCGGCAAAAATATTCCCAGGGAAATGGGGAAAAAGCAGCTCTCGTCCATAACGCGCGAGTCGGCGTGGGAGGAGCCGTCTGTACCGTGTGAGTTGGCGTGGGCGGAGCCGTCTGTACTGCATGAGAATGTGCAGGTGGAGCCATCCATACTGCGTGAGTCAGCGTGGGTAGAGCCGTCTGTACTGCATGAAAATTTGCAGGCGGAGCCATTCGTACTGCGTGATTCGGCACAGGCGGAGCCATCCATAGTGCATGAGTCTGCGTTGGCGGAGCAGTCAGTAGCATCCAAAGCTGGAATAATTATACTGAAGTCAACTCTGCGTTTGATTGTCCCTTTCCAACAAGAGATAAATGGACACGTGACCTGTTGCTAATTGTAATTTTATGAAGAAGTAAAACCCGGAAGGTGTCAACTGGCAGTCACCAAAACCATTGGTACTTAGCTCACTAGCGCCCCCTGCAGAGCGGGGAGATATCCTGTCTCTTTTCCTTGTTTTTTTGAGCTGTATTTAAAAGAAAAATAGTCTGGGTACAAAGCCCCTCACAAGAATCTTCTGGAAACGTTTTCTGACCAAATCGGCATCAGCAAAGAAAACGAGAAAAAGATAATAAAGTTCAGAGGCAGGGTCTGTTGTGCGCGGTGGACGGCGTTTATGTTAACAACTCACACTGGAAGATGAAGCGTGCACACAAAACATGCAACACGGGGGGGGCATGCACACGGACCTGCGACCGATGTCTTCAGAGAGCCTGAGAATCCAAAAAACTCGGGGGGGGGCATGTCGACTCTCGATATCTTATTTCATCTCTTGCATTAATTTCAGCTTGTGAACAACAAATGATTTTCTCAGAGCCTGTGAGAATTTCACTGTCTTTCATGTTCTGTCTAGCTATTGATTAATTGTATATATATATATGGAATATGCAAAAAAAAAACTACTCATGTTAGGAGGCAAACTGATTAAATATTAAATAATGCAGAAATCATTCTGTTACCTAAAGGGATGCAGTGTCTTTCTTCCTGTGTTTTCCTTTTTTTCTTGCTCACGCTCAGAGTTCCTTTAAGGAGGCCTTGCCAGTGATCCGAAGGCGCGGATCTCTCTCCGATCGGGAAAAGCGTTCGCTTTTTAAGATTCCGTCTGTTTACTCAAGAGTGGGAGAGGCGTCTCCGGGGTCATGGGGAGTACCGACACGCACCTGCGGACCAGGGACGGCGGCATCACACGCACTATTCTGGAATGCGCTGCTGGTGGGGGGGCACTAAGGACCGAGCCAGTAGGGAGGAAGCCCTTGTACTATGGGAGTGGGGGGGGGGGTGGAGGGAGTCTGCCTGCATCCTGCAAGGCTTCATTCACTCGGAGGGCTTGGTTTGTTCCATAGGCCTATTGCACCCAGACTTTGACACCCGGTCTGGAGGGATAGAGGGACGGGGCCGTCGATGAGGGTCGAAGGAGCGAGGGGGGGGCCCGACTGAAGCAGAAGACGGGCCCAGACAGAGAGGCAGCTGTGTTCCCTCTGCAGCGTGACGCCTCCTTCACCTTCCCTGCATCTGGCTTTGATTTCCAAGGAACCGCCCTCCCCCATGGGGTACAGCCCCCGCCCCCCACCCAGGAGTCAAAGGCCCTACTGTATTCCAGGCTCAGAGGGGCCGTGGTCGGGGGCGGCGGGGGTATGATACAGAAGAGGGGCCACGGCTCCCATAGACACCCCCCACACCCCAACAAGGCACTACAAAAACAGCAAAGAGCAGGATGGCTGACAGTCATCTTGGACAGCGTGAGGGCAAAATGGCACCCAAGAAGTTTTGATATGCCCGCTTGAGAACAAACAGGAGCAACATTTACAGTTCGATCCCCCCCCCCCCCCCCCCCCGGCCACCTATTCCTCCTGCATTCCCTAGCAGAAACACCACAGTTAAACGCTTCTAACATGGAGCTAAATCGCCTCCATGTTTTCTCTCTTTCTTTCTTTATTTCTTTCTTCCTCTTTCTCACCCTTCTGCTCTCCGCGAGTGATGAAAGTGGCCGTCCTGATTTCTCCCCCCCCACCCAATCCTAATACGGGCTCTTCTCGTGCTAAAAATTAGCTCCTCGCTTTTGAGTTTGTTTTTAATTTCAAAGCCCTACTGGAACCTATTAGCATGCATGCTCCGCTAATTTTTCCGTGTGTAAATATAAGATTAGCTAAAAAAGGCATCATTTGTTTCACGTTGCCGGATCCCCCGGCATGCTGCCTGCACCCCGTTTAACAGAGAACGTGTTTGTTAGCCTAACTAGCACACGTGTCGGAAATAAACGCGCAGCTTACGGCCATTAATAAGGAGGCCACTTGCTTTATTTCGTTTGCCTTTTGCTTTCCATGTTGTGTGTGTGTGTGTTTGTCTTGCGTGTGTTTGTGTGTGTGTGTGTTTGTCTTGCGTGTGTTTGTGTGTGTGTGTGTTTGTCTTGCGTGTGTTTGTGTGTGTGTGGGTTTTTCGTTCAGTCCCACTTGAAAGCATGCGTCAAACCCCTGAAGGAGAGGGGGACCACTGCATGCCAGGACCCCTCACTTGGCCTCCACGTGTAGACCGGGACTGTGCTCCTCCATGAGTCTGTACTCCAGCTACCTCTCAGGGACGCAGGGAGGGAGGGGGGACAAAGATGGGCGCCCTGCCTGATGGTCAGATGGGCCCAGGGATGGCCAGCAGAGTCAGCTCTATTAGCTCTACAAATACAACATCGCACTAACAATGCAAATGTCCTGGGCCTGGTTTCTTGAAACTTTCTTAACGTTACGTTGTTCATAAGTTCCACGCTAAAAGATAGAACTTACGAACGACGTTGCGTTAAGAAGGATTTTATAAACCGGAACCTGGGCTGGTGTGGAGGAGGTGGGTGTAAAGCTCCCTTCCAGGATGGACCCAGGGGCGGATGCCCCTCTAATGCTCTGCCTCCTCCGCTACTGGTCATGGGTTCAAATCCCATGGAGCACTTATGAATTCTAACCCTTCCCTATAAAGTAAGTCACTTTGGATAAAGTGTCAAATAAATGCATTAAGAGCAACAGATATATAGTTACAACGAGGGCTCTCCTCCCAGAGTCAGTACAGATCCCCCCCGTCAGTTCCATACGAAGCCTTAGGCAAGTGAAATCAGCTCGCTAACTCAGGAGAGAGCATCCTAGGCGGCTGCCTCTGTCGCCTAATGAGCTGACCGGCACTGTGTTAAGTTTCCAAACATGAAACGCTACATACCCCTGCCCCCCTCCCCCCCATAGGCCACCCTCTCCAGAACGCATCTGCGATGTGTCTCGGCCTGTCCGATCCGCTCACCCGTGTGTGTTTGTGCAAGGAAAGGAAAAGAGATTATGGACTGATTAAGAGGCACAGCTGAAGAGTCTAATTTAGTAATTCAGTAATTGCGCAGGGCGTAGAGCTGGGGTCTGCTTGCACGTCCGGCGTGTGTGTATCCGTCACCCCCAAACTCACTGCTGCTCCCCCGGATTATGGATATCCTAACACTTAATCAGATAAAGTCATAAATTCGAAAGCTGGCCGGTTTTTACGGGCCAAAAGCATCCTGCCTGTCATGCGTCTGACCCCTTTTGGCTTTGGATGCCCCCCAAAACTGAAATCATGCTGAAGGGAGGAGACAAATGAAAGTAGGTGTTGACAGTCAGCCACTGTTGGACTCGGGAGGGGAGAAATTCAGATATTTTACTGGATAACCACTTTTTTTCCCCCAGTGGAGTCGCCCCCCCGCCCTTGTTTATGGGAACCAGACTCAGGGCAGTCGGGGAGATGGAGAGGATGGAATCCTTTCATTCTTAAAACGGTGCATGTGCGTGTGTGTGTGAGTGTGTGTGCGTGTGTGTGTGCGTGTGTGTGTGTGTCACCGCTCGCTTGCTCGCATGCGTGTAAAACACAAAGACAATAAAAGGTATTTTCTGCTTCAGCACCACACGCTGTCAACAAGAATAACTTCACACCCTTTGCACCCAGAGAAAAGTTTGATCTGTGTTAATATGCAAATACAGCGTATGCACTCAGCATTTTGTTTGGAAATCTCCCCCCTTTCATGTTAAGCAATTAAAAGTGCAAACATTTTTTACTCTCTGTGCTATGAATATTGTTAACTGCAGCACTGATATGTATAATAGGATGGGCGCATTTATATTGCCAGTGTTAAATTAGGATATTCATTACTTTTTCTTTTTTTCTTCTTTTTGTGGAATAGATTAGCACTGAGCTAACACATGTTGCTAACCCTCCGTGCCTGCAGGCTCTCTGGACCACATCCCCTGGAGATGACCTTTGACCCTGTCCCCACACCATTCACACCTGCTCAGCGGTGAAGATCGTTTTTCCACACGTGGTACGGAGAGACTCCCCATATGCACCCCCCAGGGGCTCAGAGGGAAATGGAGTCAACCTCTTGAGGAGGTGACAGTCCCAGATTTGGTCAAGGACATGTCAGTTCCATCTGTGCCCAAAACCAGCCACAGACCAAAGACCGAACTCAGCACAGAGCCGCAGGCATCAGGACCTGAGAGCTGACAGTGTCTGCCGGTCCTACATGGCTGTTGCATCATGTGTCACATGTCACGTGTGAGTGTCACACAGAGAGGTTGACGGAGGTCTCTGTAAAACAGTAACCACCGGCTTTCACTTAAAAACAAACAACGTCATGTACCCGTTTGGGGGAGAGGGGACCTGCAGACGGAAGGCCCACATAAAATGCTGCAGAGGCTATCTGCCACCCCCTCACACCCCAGGGACTAGGTGCTACTGGGAAATGTGAGCAGAATCAGAAGAGTCTCAGTATTCAGGCGGTATTCACAGGGCAGACTGAAATGCATGATGGGAAGGGACATACCTCCCAATGAAGGGTGTTCACAGAGGTACAGCACACATGGCTAATTTTGGTATACAGCCCACCATTACAATTATAAACAGTTCGGTGACTTGTGGGGCTGGGGGTGGGCGTCCCACATGACTCTGTGCTGTCCCCCCCCCCCAACACAGGCAGCCACGTCTGTGTCCAGATCCATATGGTCACCATTTACATAATGGCTTATTTTGTCTCATTAGGTGTCCAAAATGTGATCAAAGCCCCCCCTCCCCACCCGCCTCATGAGGTGAAACCTCACAGCTCATGCCTACGATGACGTGCACAGACTCTGCATCAGCAGGTGTATCGACCCCACACCCTTCTGGTGCATTACATGAACCGGGCAGTGACGGTGCCCAGGATGGACATAGGTGCCCTCAATGGTGGTCTGGTTTTGGGGAAAGGGAAACTGGCTTAGGGTCCCGCTCCGCAGGGGGGGGGGCGCATGTGTGTCCAACTGTTGGGTCACCTCAGGATCCTGAGTTTAGCCGGTCAGACCCCAGTACACATGCGCATGTGTTCATGAATATTACAGCATTTAATAAGCTGAGTTTAATTTTTGCAGAACTTTCACAGAACCAGGGGTAGCAAGAGAGCCCAGTAGGCCACAGGTGAGGAGATCACACCCCACCACCAGCTGTGGCTGTCTGCAGCTATTCTCTAGATGCTCTGATTCCAAAAATACACGTCTCTTAAATTGGCCATAGCATTCGGTATGCTGTCCAGAGTACGCCTACACCACCTGAGATGGGCTCCAGGCCCATCGTAAGACGTAGGTAGATAGATAGATGACTGTCTTGATAATAACTGTGAAATTATTATTCTACATCATCATTGTAAAGGAATACTACGCATTTTCATGGGAAAGGTTTCAGTTTGGATTCTGATTTTGCTGGATACAGCCAGCCAATCAGATGGCACCAATGGGGTGACAGGCCTCAATAGCACCGAAATGAAGGACCACCCTGTGGTGTTTCAGTACAAAAGGACGGCCTGGAGACAGACTGTTAAATATATATATATATATATATATATATAACAGCCCCCCCCCCTCCAAAAGAAAAAAATAAATCTTGTTTTTCAGTTTTTTTTCAGTGTAGTCCTGCACCACCCCCCCAGCCAAACCGTTTACATTCCTATGCATTAAACATATCTAGATTTCTAAGTTTCACTTTCACGTAGTTTTGCCTTCGACCCCCCCCCCGCCCCCCATGGATAACAGCGACCCAATGAGCCGTCGAATATTTTTACTTTTCTCGCTTTTCGAATACCTGTGTTTTCTGCCAGCCATTAGACCCCTCCCCACTATACCCCAAACCCAACCGTCACAACCATCTTTGTGAAAAGCTACCAAAGGGTCGTCTGGGGGGGGCCGCTGTCCTTGGACGTTTCTGAGCTCCTTGAGGACCCCACATGGACGCAGGCGCTCTGCAGGCATGGGGGGGGCGTCCGGTGGACGCAGGTGGCGGTGTGCAGTCGCTGCTTACTCCAGGCGCCCCTGAGTTCCGGTTCCTTCTCTTCGATGCCGGGTCTTATCTGGGCTGGCGAACTCAGGCCCGTCCTTATCAGGCTTATCCGGCTGACCGGGTCTGTTGTGCAACCAGCTACAGGAAATGAGAGCGCGGGAAGCCGGGGGGGTCAAAAACGGCTAACCCCAGACTTCCAAGAATCTGCTTATCTGAAGGCGGCGGCTGACCTCCCGCTCACCTCGTGACAGCTGAGGAATGACCAGCCCTCACACCTTATCGTGTGCCCCCCCCCCCAGCACACCCATGCCTCTGTAGCTCAGAGATAAGCCCCACCCCCTTACGCACCCCCCTCTCACACAACCTAATACCGCAGCTGTGTATAAAATATCAATCAAATGAATTATGCATTAAAAATGGACTTTAGAAGCAGCGGTCACCCCAGAATGGCCAAGCCCATGAAGAGTACATGTGTGTGTGTGTGTGTGCATGTGAAGGGCCACAGTAGGGGCATGGAGCACAAGGCGGGTTCAGGGGGCCCAGGGCCCTTGAATACATAGAATTATAATATTATAAGAGGAATGGGATTCGGACAGCGGCATGGTGGTGCAGTGGTTAGCACTGTCGCCTCACACCTCTGGGACCTGGGTTTGAGTCTCCGCCTAGGTCACATGTGTGCGGAGTTTGCATGTTCTCCCCATGTCGTCGTGGGGTTTCCTACGGGTACTCCGGTTTCCCCCCACAGTCCAAAAACATGCTGAGGCTAATTGGAGTTGCTAAATTGCCCGTAGGTGTGCATGTGTGGGTGAATGGTGTGTGAGTGTGCCCTGCGATGGGCTGGCCCCCCCATCCTGGGTTGTTCCCTGCCTCGTGCCCATTGCTTCCGCGATAGGCTCCGGACCCCCCACGACCCAGTAGGATAAGCGGTTTGGAAAATGGATCGATGGATGGATGGATTCGAACGTGTCCCAGCATAAGACAAGCATGTATAGAAAAGATATGGATGGATGGGCCCATTTTGTGCTCACAGTAGCATCATCACACTTTTTGTTTTTAGTTTGTTTAACTTTGTCCTTTTTGCTCATTTTTGCTCACTTTTACAACTTGATTCATTGTCAGGACACCTATAATCCAGAATTATGTGCCAGCATCCTGCCCCCCCCCCCACCAAGCCTTCAGTCTTCACCTGTCCAAGTGTGACCCACTGTCAGTTCGCAGGTCACTGAGGTTAGTGTCAGCCCCCCCTCCCACCCCCACTTCAGATAAGCTGACATTTTCTTCAAGCTGCACTGGTTCCCTCAAATGGAACCGCAGTAAAGGGGGCACTGCGTTCTGTTCCACCAGCATGCGTGTCTGCAGTGCCCCGTGTGTCCCTAATGGCCCCGTGTGTCCCTAATGGCCCCGTGTGTCCCTAAAGGCCCCGTGTGTCCCTAAAGGCCCCATGTCCCCCCCCCCAGCTCCCAAAACGCCAAGGGGATGGATTCCAGAGTGGGGTTTGATCCGAAGCGGTTAGCTAAGAGATGCAAGTATTTTCTTGAAGCAGAGGTGTGAAACTGAGATGAAAGGAATAAAAAAAACGAGCATGGCTTCAGCAAACAGGAAGTTCACACTGAGCACGCCCAGAATACACCAAACCCCCCAGCCCCTCCCACAACACCATCAGTCTAATTAGAAACGTATTTCTGGATTTTTTAAGGGAGAGAATGATAGTGAAGAAAAGGGGGACAAAAAAACGATAGATTAGGAGGGAGATTACCTGGGTGTTTTGGAGACATACAGGCAGGTCAGGCGTTAGCCGGGGCCTAAGATGGAGGAAAGTGATCAGTCTGAAAAAAGCACAAAAGATTTCTTTACCCCTAATAAACAGCCCCCTTGCACAGCTGCTCTGGACAAACAGCAGACACCTGGGCAAACATCTGTCTGCTGCAGAGCCTCAGCTATCCAACGAGAGCAGTCCTTGCCAGAACACGGCTCGTGGCTTGTCAGCACTGGTTAGTCACGCTCGGTTGGTCGTGTGACCCCGCCCCCCCCCATGCTTAGAGCTGAGGGGCTCCTTACTTCTTATCTGCACGGCGGCTTGGGATACTTCTCCATCGTGTGACTGGGGGAGGACTGCCGAAGGCTCGTTCTCCTAGTGGTAGGATCGTCGGCGAAGACGTATCGAACCGAAGGGCTTCCGGTCGCTTTTCCGTTCCTCAGCGAAACGGGTGAAGGCCCCGTGTGTCCCTAATGGCCCCGTGTGTCCCTAATGGCCCCGTGTGTCCCTAAAGGCCCCGTGTGTCCCTAAAGGCCCAGTGTGTCCCTAAAGGCCCAGTGTGTCCCTAATGGCCCCGTGTGTCCCTAATGGCCCCGTGTGTCCCTAATGGCCCCGTGTGTCCCTAAAGGCCCCGTGTGTCCCTAAAGGCCCCGTGTGTCCCTAATGGCCCCGTGTGTCCCTAAAGGCCCCGTGTGTCCCTAATGGCCCCGTGTGTCCCTAAAGGCCCCGTGTGTCCCTAATGGCCCCGTGTGTCCCTAAAGGCCCCGTGTGTCCCTAATGGCCCCGTGTGTCCCTAAAGGCCCCGTGTGTCCCTAATGGCCCCGTGTGTCCCTAATGGCTCCGTGTGTCCCTAATGGCCCCGTGTGTCCCTAATGGCCCCGTGTGTCCCTAAAGGCCCCGTGTGTCCCTAATGGCCCCGTGTGTCCCTAAAGGCCCTGTGTGTCCCTAATGGCCCCGTGTGTCCCTAAAGGCCCTGTGGTTGAAATCCGTGTGAATGTCCTTTATTAAAAGACACGCAGTGTCCATTGTAATTCACAACACACATCACAGATATGTCTGATGGCTTCGATTGTCACTGACGGCATGACCAGGCCATAGCAACACCAGGCTGAAGCTGGACATCCTCTGAGAATGATCCGGAAGGCCGTAGGCAGATAATAGGGCTTGTCCCATTCATCACGGGCACTCGGTCCCACAAAGGGCTCACCGGACGCCATGCTTTCTCTCACGCATACACGCAGTTACACACACGTAGATGCGCTCTGCCATCCATCATGCCCCCAACCCCCGCATGAAGACGGACGCACGCAGATGCACACCCCAATCCAGCTGTCTTACACGCAGAGAGACACCAGGGGGCCTCAGTACGGGGGGTGGTGGGTGAGGCAGGAGCCTCGGTGAAGGGGAGTGATTGTAAGAAAGAGACCAGACCCCCCCGGCCCAGCCTTCTGGCCTTGACCTTAGTAGTTGCCCCCCCTCCATGACCGCCACCCGTCATGTTGGGGGCCCAGGAGGAAGCTGGCTAGACAGGGTCCCACAAGGGGTGGGGGTGGGGGGGCAGGCTATTGATCAAAGATCTCTCATACGCCGCTGAAATGTGCCCGTGTGGAGGGGTGTCAAAGGAATCAGGGGGGGGGGCAAATATAATCGATATGGCCCAGAATTTCATCTTTCTGAATTCCTGCCTTGTCTTTAAATTGGGATCAAATCAGTTTGTTTACACACAAAAAAAATTTAAATAGTGAGGAATGAGGCAGTGCTGAGGGAAGGCACCAGCGTGTGAGCACTAATAACACAGCAGTGTGCTGGAAATACACGCGTGTCGGCATCACCAGGCCTCTCGCAATTCACGTTTTCGGGTGTCTGTAGCATAAACTGAAGACCTGCAGGACGGGTTCTGCTATGAGTAAAGGAGCAGCTTAGGGAGGGATGGATGGATGGATGGATGGATGGAAGCAGTACAGCTGAAAGCTGAATCAGTTTGAGAAAAAGTGTTCACTAGACACAAAAACTCACACAAAATGCACAAAAGGCCAAATACCTGATTCATGCCCCCCCCCCTCAGCCTCTGAGGCATGTGTCCCTATCTCCTAACCAGCATTCCATGGGCCTAACCCCCCCAACAGCCGGCAGTCATGAAGGCCGGGTCGAGTACATGTGTTGTTTTGTCTGGGCCTGAGGGACACAAAGGACGACTGTGGCCCGCTTTCATGGGCTCGGAACGCGCAGCCACTAATGATGTCACTGGGCAGGAGCGGCGTTCCCCGTCTGCCGCGGACTCCGGGAATGGGGCAGCCGGAGTCGCTGGGATCTCCCTGGGACACGATGAAAGACAGATACGTAGAGGGGATAGACGGGCCCGGCTGAACATGGGCCCCTAGCATGTGGGGGAGGTGTGCAGGGGATGCGGGGGGGGGGTGTAGCAGGTTCAAAGTCCACAACCAACCCCCCGCCACCCCCCCAATGCGCCCGTTCGCCCTCGTCTGGTTTGAAAGGTCACTGTGTGTCTGGGAACTGGGATGCAGGAGCACCCAGCCCCCACCTCCTTTTATTAAAGGTCAGTCTTATTCAACAACACTTAAACCCCTCCCCCCCACAAGGGAGACACGGCGGGGGGGGGGGTTAGGAATTGTAGGTCTGAAGGGGACTATAGTCCCGACACTGGGCCTTCATCTCACACCCTTCTCCGCCCCCAGCAGATTTATGTCTGACGGTCAGCTGAGGCCCCCCCCCCCCCCCCCCACACGCCTCCCCATGCTCATCTGCTGTTCCCTATGCACGCTGCACCATTTACACTCCACTGACTGCTCTACACACTAACCTGCTGTAATCCATTCAATCGGAAGCCACTTTACAAGCATAAAAGCAACCCCCCCCCCCCCCCCCCACCCCCCACTCCTTTGCATTATGCCGTTACAGGACATCCACGTTTCGTGTTGACATTTGGGAGGAAATGGGAAATGGCAGAGAAAAGGTGGAGAGCTACAAAAGAAATCAACCGATGCAAATGACAAGGAATAATACTACGAATGAGGAAAAGGGTCACGCAGGCAGGCTTCTCCGTTTGGCAGGAGCCACCCGGAACAGGAAGTGGGACTGCGGTCATTGGTCAAAGGCGTCTTAAGGAAACGCCGCACTTCGTCTGTAACTGGCAGCTTTCATGATATTTGTTGTCAGTCACGCTTGGAAAGAGCAAGTCATGATGTCACTTCCTGCCCCTTCACTGGAGCCCACGCAGGTAAATTCAGAATGAGGTAGGACTGCATGAGAACTCAAATTCAGATTTCCATCTTCACATCTGATCTTACATTCATATATCTCCTTAAATCAGTCGTGGGAACTGCAAGGATCCAGACAGCGTATCGCCATACATTTGCTCAGACACGGCTGCATCTAGAAGCTTACATTCAGGTGTCCTCACCTGTCTAGTTAGTTGAACATTCCTGACCACCAGAGGTGCTGGGGAGGGATGAAGGTAGTTGGGGGGGGGGGTGGCCTGGTTTATGTGCTGACAGCCGAACATGGAGGGGGTCTCGCTGGAGAGGGAACGGGTAGGTGGGTGGTCAAAGCCCCAGCTGGCTTGAGGAAGAGCAACCCCCGCCCCCCACAGATGATGTGGGACAACCTATAGATCGTCTCCTTGGGAACTGAGCCTGTCTCAGCAGTCGCTTTGTCTCGCTCCCTTCCCTAGCATCCCCGGACTCTGCCAGGACAGTCCAACCTCGCACCTGACCTGTGCTTCTCCCCATGCCTCCAGCCAGACGACCCCCCGCGTGCCCCCTCCGCCCTCCATCTCTCGGGTGTCCGCCGCTGCGTTCTGTCTTCTGCTCTGCGGTGGGAGGTCATCCTGTTAGCTCTTTGCAGACTGCTGGTCCACCAGCTGTTGCCGGGAGCCGAACACTCATGAGTTCAGAGCCCACCTGGCCTCAGAGGGAGACAAAAGACAGTGGGGGTGACGATTTGTGCACACGTGTGCGTGCGTGTGCCTGTGTGTGTGTGCTTGTGTGTGTGTGTGCGTGCTTGCATGTGCCTGTGTGTGTGTGTGTGTGCCTGTGTGTGTGCGTGTGTGTGTGTGTGGGATAGAGAGATCCACTGGTACTCCCAGCAGACTGATGTCCAGATCCACTGTGGTCCAAACATTGGCTGGCATTCATCAGATGGTCTTCAGCCCCCCGGGGGGGGGTGGTCATATAAACACCAGATTATCACTGCCTTTTTGTGACTCATGTGTCCGATTCCCAAGGTGTTCGCCCTTAACGTTTGAGTTTAACAGCCGCGTGCAGAAAGGACCACTGGGCTGGAATCCACAAAAGACATTGATATTTACAACTAGCTAATCCTCAACACCCCCCCCCCACCCCCACCCCAACCATCCCCAGCTATCGCCCGCCCTGCCTCCCTTACCAATCCTGCTAAGGATTATTTTGTATAATGATGAATAATTTATGAAAATCTACCCCCAGGCCTTCAGCGACGCCTCTCAATTGGCCTTGGCATGGCGCCATTTGCGGCCCTGTCCATGCAAACAGCCTACAAACACAACCTCATTTCTACCCCAAAATATAAATGATTCAACTGAGGACAGAAAAAAACCTGGATGAATCACTTCTAAATCAGGCAACAAAAAATAAACATACCCTCAAAATGGTTATAATACCACAGCTTTCAACTTGTGTGAGCTGAGTTTACTTATTTATTTCCTTTTTTGTTTATTTATCTCAGCTGAGATGGACCAGATGGCTCTGGGTGAAGAACTATTGGCTTCTTCATCCCTGATCTAATGTGAACAGAATTAGACCAATGAGAATAAGACCTGAGCACTGTGGTATTGTGGGAATTGTAGTTCTTCCGAGTCTCATACGAACACATGCTGCGTGCATCCGACCACGAGAGGTTACACCTGAAGCTCGGCCTGGAAAGTCCTGCCATATCAGAGCAGTAACTGGAGTAACATTTTAGGCCGAAATGCTTGAGGTTCACCACCGTCCTGTCCAGGTTGTCACCATGCCCTGAACTTCAAGAGGGAGACTTCTAGGACCATAAACTGGACGAACAGCTGGAAGATGGATGGATGGAGGGATGGAGGGACGGAAGGGCGGATGAAGGAATGTTCAGAAACCTCCTCTTCTACACTTGAGAGACTCCTCTGAATTCCTTCACATCCCCCTGCAGAATAAACATGGATCCACGAAAGGACGAGCTCACCGGAAGCTCACTCCCAGGGGCAGCGATTTAGCGGCGTACTCCCCCAGGCAGGTGTGGAACGGACGGCACCGACAGCGGATCTGGCCGGGGTGTTAGCATGTCATATGGGGCGTAGCGCCCATAGTGTTAGAGCCCCGCTGTCAGCCACACTGGTGGGGGGGGGGGGGGGCAGCGGATCGGAGCCAGAGTTAGGGAAAGGAGATAGGGTGTTATCTGAAGCGGCAGCCACGGTTGCGGGCAGCAGCGATCCCCGGCCGCTGGAAATCGATAGATACTCCAAGCTCACGGGCATGACCTTGTCAAGACGGCACAAGGGTCGGCTGGGCAGGGGAGCGTGGCAGGGGGGAGGGGAGGGGTGGGGACAGAATGGGGGTGGTGTCATATGATGGTTCTTGGCAGCGTTTCTCGCACTGATCATCGACTGCGCCCTTCCTGTGCAGAACATTACCGACTGAGCTGGCGAGCCACGCCCTCTGCGAAAGTGCGGACGCACACACACATTACAGAGCCAGGCGTGCAGATACACGCCGTCACATTCATGGAACATGTTTAGGACACATTCATCCATCCATCCATTAATCCATTTTCCAAACCGCTTATCCTACTGGGTCGCGGGGGGTCCGGCGCCTATCCCGGAAGCAATGGGCACGAGGCAGGGAACAACCCAGGATGGGGGGCCAGCCCATCGCAGGGCACTAGGACACATTCATTTCATAAAAAATTTTTTAGCAGGCATTCATGATGAAAGCAACATACAAGGACATGATAGTATATTGATGACCCTCCGTTTCCATCAAATGTCTCTTTTCCTCCCTCTACTAGACACTACCCCCCCCCCCCGCCCCCGCAGGTCACACAGTACCTCCTGGATTGCAGTGTTTCTTTGAGAAAGGGGTCAGGGACCCCAGCTACCTGTCACATCCAATTCTATTGTTAGAGGAAGAGGCATTCGAACCTGCAGTCCCGAAGACACCGAGAATTTCTGCCAGTCATGCACCTCCCCACCCCCCCACAGCATTCCCAGAAATCACCGTCCCGCCTCAATGGCCAGTGGCCGGCAGTCTGGGCGAGAATCCCAGAGGATGTGTCACTGGGACAGCTAACAAGGCCGTGGAAGACTGAAAAGGCATGTCACAGAAAACGGGACCATGTCGGAAGACATCATGGAGGTGGGACTAGCCACTCTGAAGTGGCGATTCAGGGGTGCTCGCTGATCTCCACCCCCACTCCACTTTTACTTTTCAGGCCACACAACTGACACACAGATGTGTCCTCAGGTAAAGCCCACAGACACAGCTACACAGATGTATCTTCCAATAAAGCTCACAGGCGCAGCTACACGGATGAATCTTCTGGTAAAGCCCACAGACACAGCTACAGGGATGTATCTTCCGGTAAAGCTCACAGACGCAGCTACATGGATGTATCTTCCGGTAAAGCTCACAGACGTAGCTACACGGATGTATCTTCCGGTAAAGCTCACAGACGTAGCTACACGGATGTATCTTCCGGTAAAGCTCACAGACGTAGCTACACGGATGTATCTTCCGGTAAAGCTCACAGACGTAGCTACACAGATGTATGTTCCAGGGACGGATTATGGACCGGGCCAGCGGGGCCGATGCCCAGGGGCCCTTGGGGTGCAGGGGGCCCGTGGGGCCCCTAGCCCAAAACAATTTGCAACGCTTATCAACAATGTATTTTCGTTTGTCTATTTTAGAGGGCCTACATTCTTTGATCCTCTGCCTACAAGGGCCCCTGACCCTATAGGGAGGGCGTTTGGCTGCCAAGGGCCCTAGAATTGTGGTGGTGGTGGTGGTGGGGGGGGGGGGCCCTCGCGAACGTTTTGCCCAGGGGCCCACACAACCCATAATCCGTCCCTGGTATGTTCTGGTAAAGCTCACAGACGCAGCTACACCGATGACTCTTCCGGTAAAGCTCACAGACGCAGCTACACGGATGTATCTTCCAGTAAAGCTCACAGACAGCACTAACACGGCTCTCTGAGGCACCTCCCAGCTCTGCTAGAATTCTCCAGTGGTGGGGGGCTTAGCAGTGACAGAGCCCTTGCCACAGGACCCAGCGAAGGTCACAGTACGAGTTCCTCCTTGGCAGGGCGGGGGGGGGGGGGGCTTCACCAGCAACTGGATTGCATTTCCACTTCCCACCCGCTGAAAACGTGCACCGGGCTCTCCAGTTACAAAGTGTCCCTCAGCAGATGGGCCTCGGCAGTCAGATTGGCCATTACTGCCCCCCCACCCCCACCACGAGATCACAGTACGCGTGAGCACCCCTGTTCGGGTTCAGGACCTAAAGGGTCCTCAGATCTCAGTACCATGTGGGTTCGTAATCAGGCCGGCAGAAAAAGGAGGATAGGAGGAGAGGTAAATAAATAAAATCAGGATTTTTCCCCCTTGATTTCAAGACCTCCCTCATTAAATGTTCATTACATGTTAAGCTTAATGAGCTTCAGACCAGAAGAAAGGCAAGGAAATGGAGGCAGAAAATGGAAAAATTGACAGGAAAAGGGGAAAAATAATTTGCCGGACAGTTTTCACAGCTTTGCTGCCCCAAACTTCAGGCTCCTGTTTATAGCGCAGCCCAATAAGACAAGGGGCCATAATTTAAACCATCTGTCCTTACGGTTCACACAGTGAAAACATTTTGTCAAACTAATTATCTGGCCTTTGCTTTGGCAGGCGTAGTCCAAGTTATGATAATTTTGTTATTTTTAGGTAATTGTTTCCAGTGTGTAAGTCGGGCGACTTGAAAAGAGCCGCCACCTTTTAATCCGCAAGATGGATGTTTGATATGGGCTGTGATGCCGTCGTAATAGTAGAGGCCTCCATCAGCTGGGCCCTGTTAGACAGGAGGCTGAGAAAATAAACAGCAGCACCGGCCCCAGCTGCCGCCTCCCCCAGGATCCACCCCATCGGTCAGCGGCTGCGTGGAGGTCCAGACCACTGCCCCCAAGATCCACCCCATCGGTCAGCGGCCGCGTGGAGGTCCAGACCACTGCCCCCAAGATCCACCCCATCGGTCAGCGGCCGCGTGGAGGTCCAGACCACTGCCCCCAAGATCCACCCCATCGGTCAGCGGCCGCGTGGAGGTCCAGACCACTGCCCCCAGGGTCCACCCCATCGGTCAGCGGCCGCGTGGAGGTCCAGACCACTGCCCCCAAGATCCACCCCATCGGTCAGCGGCCGCGTGGAGGTCCAGACCACTGCCCCCAAGATCCACCCCATCGGTCAGCGGCCGCGTGGAGGTCCAGACCACTGCCCCCAGGATCCACCCCATCGGTCAGCGGCCGCGTGGAGGTCCAGACCACTGCCCCCAAGATCCACCCCATCGGTCAGCGGCCGCGTGGAGGTCCAGACCACTGCCCCCAGGATCCACCCCATCGGTCAGCGGCCGCGTGGAGGTCCAGACCACTGCCCCCAGGATCCACCCCATCGGTCAGCGGCCGCGTGGAGGTCCAGACCACTGCCCCCAGGATCCACCCCATCGGTCAGCGGCCGCGTGGAGGTCCAGACCACTGCCCCCAAGATCCACCCCATCGGTCAGCGGCCGCGTGGAGGTCCAGACCACTGCCCCCAGGATCCACCCCACCGGTCAGCGGCCGCGTGGAGGTCCAGACCACTGCCCCCAGGATCCACCCCATCGGTCAGCGGCCGCGTGGAGGTCCAGACCACTGCCCCCAAGATCCACCCCATCGGTCAGCGGCCGCGTGGAGGTCCAGACCACTGCCCCCAAGATCCACCCCATCGGTCAGCGGCCGCGTGGAGGTCCAGACCACTGCCCCCAAGATCCACCCCATCGGTCAGCGGCCGCGTGGAGGTCCAGACCCCTGCCCCCAGGATCTACCCCATCGGTCAGCGGCTGTGTGGGGGCCCCGGTGTGGCGCAGGGGCACTGAAACACGATCCAGGCAAGGGGCCAACTTGGCAAGCGACATTCACGGCCCCCCGGGCCTGATTGAATCTCTGGCCCGGTCTCTTTTAACGTTTCGAGAATGTAAATACACACATTTTTCTCCCACTTTCTGCCTCCGTTTACGCATTTTTAAGAGTGTGTGGGGGGGGGGGGTTCTAGGGTACAGAGCCCCCCTTCTCCTCCCCACAGCTCAAACAATGCTAATTTGTCCATCGCAAAGACAAGTGACCCGCAGCTTTGTTCTGAGTCAGCCCTCGTGCCCAACTCCCCACCAAGACCTGTTCCGATGGCTTGATGCGTACCAGAGATGTATGGAGTGGCCTTCCACTAAACACTATCTGGAAATAATTAGCACACGTAGGGATCGTACTCCTTGGCTGGGGGTCTTACATGCATGCTGGATTTCGGGGTTTATGGGTGCTCCAGAAAATCCACCCATGGGGTGGGGGGGTTTTTAGCCTGGAGGCGGCCGAGAGAATCGACGTGGCCTGGAAATGGTGTCAGGAGGCGCTAAAGTTGACCTGTGTTTTATTGAAAGGCTCGGTCTTTTCCGGTAACTGTCAGGGAACCTTCTAGTGAAAAGGTCCATATCAGTCCTGTCCATTAATGCAGCGTTTCTCAAACTGTCAGGCTGTAGGCAGGCACTGCAGGCCCTGCAAACACGACCAAGCCCAACCCCCCCCCGTGGATGCATATCCGCATAGATAGATAGATAGATAGATAGATTGGATGTAGAATTGGTTGATTGGTGCAGAAGCTAGGCTCTGCGGGCCGGCAGGAACCCTCTCACGGACCGGCAGGAACCCTCTCACGGGCCAGCAGGAACCCTCTCACGGACCGGCACTGGTCCGCGGCCCATAGTTTGAGAAAGGGTGCATTAATGCACTAATATAATCATCTTACCTGTTTCACTCAACCCCTGCAAGGACACCATTCAATGTTGACCGCAAAGGGCGTCCATGCGACGGCAGGACCTCCGAAAACGAGTAAGGGCAGAAATGCAGGTATCATTTTTTTTAAAAAACCGATTCTGCTGGTCTCAGATTGTGATCAGAGTCTCTTTGTCCTTTTTTGAGCCGACCGGTCCACCGAGAGCATAAGGTAACCTAGTCCAATCTAGGGGAGCAGAGAGTCATTTCCAAAGCTTGTTATGAAATATTCAGGCTGGATTAAACATATTTAAATCACAGTCGGCACACAGACTCGATTTGAATCGCACAGCCTGGCTGCGATGAGGGGGCCTGCTTTGTTGCCTAAGGCCACGTAGGATCTTGTCGGTCCAAAGGGTTGACTTAATTTCCCACAAACTGATATCCTGGGCAGACTTTACGTTCCCTCCCCAGACAATGCCGTGGCGGACTGGGGGAGGACTGGATCACTTTAGGTGGACACACTCCTCTCTCTTCTTGGGTATATTTGTAGAAAAGCCTCACAGACTAAGTAGAGACTCCTCATGCTTCAGTTTAACTGGTCAAACCGGTCAAATCCCTACTGGGTCACCAGTGAAATTGATTCTTCACCAATCCACACCATCCCAACATTGAACAAAGCAAAAATGTGCGGAAACTGAAAAGCAGATTTGTACGACTCGCTAATTCTATGGGGAATGTTTTTGAAAAAAAATTGCGTGTGTTTTGGAAATTCATTGAAAGTTCTTCGTTGGGTCATACGAGGACTGAGTGAGATTTGGTTCACGATACTGTGACATGTGATGAGGAAGCCTGGCTGAAGGTCATTGGTGGTTTCGTTTTTTAAAAATGGCATGTTTTGAAAATCTGCTCTTCAGGTCCCATCAACGGGGAGCGTTGCCTGGCCAGACGACGGGTCACACTGGCCTAACTTTCCTGCTTGACACAGAGCACAACCGTTTGGACCTCCCGCTAACTGACTGATCCCCCCACGCCCACCCCCACCCCCGCCCCAGACATCTTCAATGGAGAGGCGCTGGATGTGGAGGCCTCAGATCCTTCTGGTGGCTGCAGACGCTCGAGCCTCCTAGAGACTTCCTGTCCACCAGCCCCAGCAGACAAAAGTGCTCAGTCACATGAAACCTAATCTGTAGGCCTGAGAAAGGCGACCTCTGACCTCTGACCCCTACCCTACCACATTAGACAGGGCGACGGGGGCAGAGTGTGGAGGCTTTGTTTGAGAGGCCGCGTCCTTGGTGTGTGTGTGTGTGTGTGTGTGTTATGTACATATATGTATATTTGAAATAAAACCTGTTATTTTGACACTGTGGGGGACATTTTTTCAGTCCCAAGAGGGGGAAACTCCATGTTATAAAAATCTGTGGCTGCAATCAAAAAACTAAAAATGTTGTTTGTTTACTTAAGGTTACAGTTAGGGCTGAGTAGGGGTTAAGCTTACCATGGTTGGGATTAGGGTTATTCCCTTAGAAATGGATGGAGAGTCCCCACAAGATATGAATATGTGCACATGCATGTGTGTGTGTGTGTGTGTGTGTGTGTATCCGTACCTCTGCATGATGTGCTACAAGGTGCAAGTAGGCAAAAAAAATACCCTTCAAACACATTTGTCTGCAATTTTGAGTCCTTTTTTTTGCAAGAGCGATCATGAGATGCCGTTTTAGGCGCGAAGGTGAGAGTATGCAGACACATGCACTCCTGAGGCAGGTGTGTCTTATGTTTGACGGTAGGTGTGTGTTGTGTGTGTGTGTGTGTGTGTGTGTGTGTGTGTGTGTGCGCCTGTATGCCTCTAACCACAGCCCGAACCCTGCAGACAGAGGTCACGGGGTCACGTTAACACAAAACAGAGAGTAGCAGACATAACACAGATGCTGATCCGTGGCGGGGCCCCCTATGCCCCTAGACCCCGCCTCTCCCCCAGACCCCACCTTCCCCCTCCTCGATTAACAGCCGTGCCGGAAACACGCCAGCTTAGCTTCAGTCGTCCCCCATGATTACCTCTCCTTTTCAGCTTTCGAAGGTGACCCGGCCTTTTCGTCACTGCAGCTGCAATTAACCTTAGCAGACCTGCACCCCCCCCCCGACCCCCCCAAACGTCAAAGCCCAGGAAGCGGAGCACCTGGTTCTCCCCTCAGCAGATTAGCCACTGTCTTCCTGGCCCCGTGCTGCCATGCAGGTGCGCCGCGGGAATTTGCCACAGTGTCTGGGGCCCATCGGCCACACCCTGCTACACACACACACACACTCACACACACTCTGCACAGCTCCAAGCAACCAGGGAGTGGAGCCGATGAGTGCGCTACCCCTCAAGGTTACAGAGGACCAGAAGCACCAGAAGTTTAGTGAATGGGGCTAAAAAAGAAAATGTCAGCTTAGGAAACAGAAAAACGCAATGGGAACCAGTCACAACGGACTGGCAAGGTCTGCTTCAGCGTGTGTGGCTGCGGCGTGAGAGAAACACAGAGCCTGGCCATTCAAGACTCGGTCCTCATCAGGCCACACGTCTCCCAACTACCTCACTTCCTGCTCGTACCTCACTTCCTGCTCTCCTGAAAGAAGAAGAAAGTAACCTAGGTGAAGAGTATGGGACTATTGACGCGTGTGAGAGTGTGCCTCACGCAGTGAGCGAGGACTAACTGGCTACACACACAAGTGTTTGAAGTGTCATCTCCATTGCGTGTTTCGGCTGTTTGGGTTAGGGGAGGGGCTGGGGGGGTGGTTATTCTCATTTCCAACCCAACTGACTGACCTTTATACTCGAAACCACGGTGACCTCCCCCCTGCTCCACCACCCTGCCCTTCGACTTTATCTCGGCTGTCCACACCTTGAATGCCGGCCGCTTTGTCTATCTATAGACTTTGACCTCTCCTTGCTCAGCGGACAGCAAGCGGTCGTGCCGCCCTTCGGGGAGACAGCGGGGAAGGACGCCGAGGGATTTATGAGTTATGCAGATGACCAGGCAAGGTTGGCAGCACAGATAAGCTCCGGTGAACTTCCACCCCTTTCTGTTGCTCACACACGCACAGACGTACCCTGGCCCCTTTTTACGACCTCACTTCCTGCCGGCCTTGTCCCGCTGGCCGCAGGTTTGCCTCGTGAAGAGGCAGCTTACGGCACTTGTGGAGGACAGAGCCTTCCCACGTGACGTTTATCGGCTCGCGAAGTCGTTAGCTTGGTTAAACGGGATGCTGTGGAGGTCCTGAAGCACTAAGTGTGCCCCCCACCTGCCCGATAAAATGTTTTTAAATGCTGAAGAGAGCTACTCCCCCAAAAGTGCTCACCTGGGATCAATTAATTTGTTTATTAAAGTGCTTAGATTTAATACACCTTCCTACACTTTCTTTTTCTTTTTTATCACCAGCTGTGATTAATCATCCTACACTAATCCAATCATTAAACCCAAAGGACCCCTCCTGATATCTATTTCTTGCCCTGCTGCTGAGGAAAGAGCAAAGCAAATCTTTCCAACTAGACAGCTGAGTTTGGTCACTCTAGACAGTTCCTGGGGTCCTTTAATCATATGTCTATGCCTCATGACATTTCAGGACTATGCATGTCATGTGCTCACTGGCATCCAATGAGAAGAGACCTACCTCTCGACATCACTTCCTGCGATTGATATAGTGTACAAGCCCACAGTGACATTTAGGGAGTTTTCTACCGCAGCCAGTGGCATCCTGCCCCAAACATTGAGGGCACCTTTTTGCACGTACCCAGCCATTAATTACCTCACCGAAGTGCTCATTTACACCGTAAATTGACCTCACCAGGTGCTGCACAGGTGCTAATGTATATTTGAAAAAGGGCCTTCAGGATTCCAGACCTCAAGAACCCAGGCTGGGTACGCGTGGTCATCAGATTCAGAGTTCCCGCTGGAGTCGTCAGCGATGACTGCTGACACAGCTCGTGCGACACACCTCTGGGCCTGTTACTGGAGCCAGCGCTCTGGGCCATGGGGAATCACACAGCTGATATGTGGGGGTGGGAGGGGGGGGGGTAATTCTGAGTCTCTAAGCATAGTGGCAAAGTAACCTGGCACTAAATAAGGCACCTACAAAATATACAATTCTATTATTATTCTACTTTCATTTTATAATATTGCTCCATCCATCCATCTTCTGTAACTGCTTATCCAGTGCAAAGTCGGAGTGAGGAGCCCAGGCATCTTAGGGACACGAGGCAGGGGACGCGTTGAATAGGACGCTGCTCACTCACACATTATCACATACTGCAAGCAATTTAGGGTCACTCATCCATCTAACTACAGATTTTCTGGACCCTATGAGGAAACTGGACAACCCGGAAGAACATCACACAAAGCGAAGGAGAACTTGCATTCCTCACGCACACACAGAGTTGGGGGGTTAGAATTTAAACCCCCAACTCTGGAGATGAGAGCCTGCAGCGCTAGCCAGTTAGCTACTGTGCTGCTTCTCACTCAGCTCTTCCATCTTCTATACACACTTTTCTTAGGCCCACGGAGGTCCAGAGGCAGGGAATCTCCCAGGACGAGGTGCCAACCCATTGCAGGAAACAATATTTCTCGCTACTAGTTATTATTTAGTTTGTGCTAATGCCAAAATGACTCAGAACCTAGAGTGTTTATATGAGTGGAGGAATTCAAGGCATGTGAAGCACTTCAGCTCAAGATGGCAGCTGAGCCCCTCCAGGGATGCGAACCAACAACCTTCTGTCCTTTTCCTTAAACGCCTCCTGCCTTTTAATATACAGGATCCATCAAGCCAGCACGACACTCCAGGCCTGAGATTTGGGGATAAATAAAAACTGGAAAAAACTAGAATTTTTACAGAAACCTGAGTATAATATTCTCCAGAGACACAATTCTGGGGGGGGGGGGGGGGGGAATCTATGAAAGTTTATAGGAACAGTGGGTCAAACTAATATAGATTTTTATAATGAGGGCAAAGGTGATACGTTCTCAGATAAATGTTTCTGGAGACGCAGTAAAGCAGAAAAAGCCCAGAACGGCCTGTAGGTTTACTGCGCGATTAATTTATGACGAGACAGGACAGCTCGGGCCGTGCCAGATGCTGCTGGGGAAGAAAACAATGGGTGTGTTCTGAAGGGAACAGGGAGGGAGGGGGGGCGGAACACCCGGGTGCCAGTCGCATGCCACACACGCACGCACTGCCCCCGCAGGCCCGCGCGCCAGGCCGGCTTCATGTTCCCACGGATCGGGTACGGCGATGGTGGGACAGGAAGGAGCACCGCCAGCTCCGCCGCCGCGGGGCGATCGAGACGAGCCCAAGCCTCGGGGCAAAACAGACACAGATGGGCAGAGAGCAAGCAATGGGCGAGGTCGGGGGTGACATCAGGGCGTACGGTAAAGGTGGCATTCGCTGCAACCGCATCGAACCAGGAACCGGTGGAATGTGGGACATCATGATGAGGCAAAGACAGGCACCGCCCCCCACCTGAGGCAAAACATACCCCCTCCATTCTCCATGACCTGAGCCTCAATGTCTCACACACACACACACACACGCACCAAACATCCTACAGTGACATCCAGCAACCCAGTTCACCAGTAGACACAAAGGAGTCGCCAGTCACAAGATATACTTTAAATTTTTTATTAATTGTTTTTTTTTTCTCCTCAATAAAGGGACAAAATGGTTGTGTGAACAGGATTATGCAGACACCTGCCAGAGAACACAGACAGTGGCATTCTCAACAGAACAGAACAGAACAGAGACCGGAAACATGTACAACGAAAAGCTAGGTCAGCCGTGACCTTTGGCCGTTCTTTTAAAAAATAAAAACTAAACAAAAACAAAACCCAAAAAAAAAAAAAATAATAAAAAAAAATATATGCGCCTCTGTTTTGAACAGAGCACATAAGTAGTAATAAATAGTGACTCCCATTGTAAAAGATACGTTCAAGTTCAGTTTACAACAAACAGCTTCCAGAACAGGAATAGAAAAGGCAGATAACAAAATATTCCACATTGCCATTTACAAAAAGTATCAACTCAAGTGGGCTTCCCCATTATTTCCGTTACATTGTTTTTAAATATGCTTTGCATATGAAATTCTTCCCGATCTAAATATAAAGCACCATTTAGTATTTGGCAATGAAAAGAAAAAAAAACCTGCAAAAACATTGATTTTTTTTTTTTTCTAAATTCATTTATTTTTTAATTTTTTTTTCCCGTAATCGTTTACTGCATATGACGTTTCTGATGCTGGAATGTAGTCACGTGGGTGGCGGAGGAACACACTACGGGACGACCCGACATCGGCTTGCGTTACTGCGTACTGACTGGCGGCAGCGGACGAATTTAATAAAATAAAATTAAAAAAAGAGATATGTACAGCCACCTGTTAGCGCTACTGTGGACATTCAGAAAGGACTTCTGGGGGGGGCGGGGGTCCATCTCATGGCCCCTAATCTGTACAATACCACAGCTTAATTTTTTTTTTTCATTTCTGTTTGTTTTATTTTAACATACAAATAATTTGCACTATATTATCCTGCCAAATTAAAAAAATATACCGTGGCAGCTTGTTTTTTTCCACTACCAAAAAAAGGTACGTCGATACCTTTTTAAGAGAACAAGCAACAGTTAAAAATACGAGCCTCAATATAAATACTATAGTCCCTACACTAGGTGAACATTTAATTCAAATACCATTCTAGAAATACAGAAAAAGTATACCATAAATGTATTTTAGCATAGGAATCGACATGAGTGTGCATTTTCCTATATTCTCTATTATATATTTATAGATAATCTTAAACCTTTCCCCAATGCAAGTTTTGTCAACCTGAAGAGCTGTGAACAGCCAAAGCAAAAAAAAAAAAAAAAACTCAGATTTTTTAAATTTTATACATACTGTGATCAAGTCCTGAACAACACTAAGAGAGGAAAGAGAAACGACGACAAACTTAAAATACTGTTTCCCCTAAAGATAACGAAGTGTCATTGTCGTTTTTAAAAAAAAAAGTCAATTTTTAATATTTATACTTTAAAAAATGTACAAAAAATTCTTGCAGTTTAAGCAGCAAGTTTTGTTCATTCTCTTTTTTGTCCTCGAGCAGGGAAGTCTTTGCCCAATCACAGCCACGATAGCAAACCGCTCGGCATTCTGGGAAGTTAGGGCTGGCAAACTGATTTCATCCCGTCTACGCTAAACGATGTGTCCATCAGTTCAGCTACATGTTTTTATTCTTTCCCCTTAAGCACATACCTGTAAACTGGGAAAACGGAACAGTGCACTTTTTCGTACAATAATTTTATACTCAACCACCGTAGCGCCGATTAGGGAACCAGGTACGGCCTACGGTTGAGTGCCAAGTGCTATGTCAACATTGACTGGGGCGGATGCTGTAGATGAACCGTGAAAACAGGTTTTGTTTTATTTCGACGAAAAGAACATACACAGTGTATGATTTTTTAAAAATCTTGTACTTTCTTTATTTCATCGGCCTGTTCTTTGAAGAATTCAGATATGGGTGCTTTTATGAATGATGAGTTGAAAGGTTCGATCTTCAGGCAATTCATTGTTAATCATCAGTGGTGGATCTTTTCAAAATAAATTATTAAAAAAAAAAAAAGCGTCTGAATGATGCCATAGATGGAACGAGGAGATCCCTGCCACCTCTCCCTGATATTCCCATCACTCCCAATCAATTTCAATCGAGCTCGTCAGAACGAAATTGCCCTGGAGGACTTTAGGTGCCCCGGTCATTAACGCAGCTCCTGTCGAATGCGGAGGAGGTCGGGCGTCATCACGTTTCTGCTGCGAAGCGAGGGACATCTTCACAGCGTCTACGCTTAAAAAAACGACGGGAGGATTATGGATCAGCAATCAGTGCCACCAGACCAAAAAAGAAGAAAAAAAATAAAATAGAGGTTTAACCTCACACAATACATCATGTACCGTGCAAGTACAACAGTCATTATAGGTACATTATAGGTAGCTAAATGATGATTAACTAGAGATTTTCTTCGTTTCGCAATTCGGTTTTTTTTTCTTAAGTCACAGTTGACTCTAGCAGTAAGGTACTTGATGCAAGGACCATAGAATTTCTTCTAAGAAATGGTATTAAATCAATGCAGTTGGAAGATCCAAGGCACTACATCTTTTTGTTTTACCAAATGATAATACAAATTTAGATAACTTGCTGTTTTTTTTTTTCCTCACAAAATTGCAAGGCCGTCACTGCTAAATTTTAACGATCGATACGTTTAAGCCAATTGATATTTTCCAACCCTGTAAGGACACGAAATCTTTTTTAAAGATCGGTTCAAGTGTGCCTCCCAGCCTTACCCAGAGGGTTAGGCAAAAGACTGCTTTTCCTCCGTGTTACAAAACAAAACTGTACATGATATGTATAACAGACTGGATGCAGCATGGTCACCTTGTTTTCAGGACGTTTTTGTCGTTTTTTTTTCTTCCTTTTTTTTTTTTAAATAAAGCATAACGAGAAAACAGCGATACATTTACTCAACAACTAACCAACCAGGGACAATTTCTCTTTAAAAATTAGCCAAAAACATACCATGCATGCTGTTTAATTTTTTTTTAAAAAAAGGAGGGGGAGGAGGAGAAGAAAGGAGGGAAAAAAACAGAAGCACGTAAATTATTGCACAAGAGAAAGGCTCCTAGTTTGCGTCAATGCAATAGTATTGCCCGGCTAAAGATCATGCATTCGACGGTGAACAGGCGGGGTGTACCGGCTCCAAGGATGTCTTAGTTCTCCACAGGACAAGTATGACAGGGGGAAATCTACAGGGGGGAGCGGTTTTTTTTGTGGGCAGATCGCTTCCTCTGCTCTCACCTACTCAGTCTTGATGTCATTACTCAAGGCCCGATCACTGTGCCATTTTTTCATGTGTTTTTCCAGAGTGCTGTACACGCTAAAAGGCATCTTACAGATTTCACATTTGTACACGTCCTTGCCCACCTGCCCATGTGTCTTCATGTGCCGAGTGAGCTTGCTGCTCTGGGCGCAGGCGTAGTTGCACAGCTCGCATTTGTAGGGCCGCTCGCCCGTGTGGCTGCGCCGGTGCACTGTCAGATTGCTGCAGTTCTTGAACACCTTGCCGCAGAACTCGCAGGTGTCACTGCGCCGACCGTCCTTGGAGCTCGGCCTGCCGGGGCCACCCAGGTGCGGCGTGCTGCCACCGCTACCCGTGCCGCTGCGGCCCCCGTCCAGCTCGCCGGGCGGTGTGGAGAAGCGCAGGCTGCCGTTCTCTGAGGAATGCTCTGAGGATGAGGCGAACGGCGATTGTCGGGAGTCTCCGAAGTTCAGGAAGGGGTCCTTGAGCTGGCGAGAGGCGGCATAGCCGGCCAGCCACTGCGAGTACACGTTCTCTGTGTTGGGGATGGTCGGCGTGGGGATGTCAAAGTCCTTCTCCAGCTTGATTCGCTTGGAGAAGGGGCTCAGCGAGCTGGGACTGCCCAGAAGCAGCTTCTTGGAAAGGCCGACAGAGGCCGACTCGCTGGGGGAGGAGCCACGCCCGTTGACGGCCGCGCCGCAGCCCTCATCCACACGGTCGGACTCCAGCGCCGAGTCGTCGTCGCACATATCGCGGTGCGTCTCGCCGTCAGAGCCCAGGGCGCCACGCTTGTGCTGCCGGAAGGCCTCGCTGTAGTGCTGCATGCTGGCCGCCAGCCCCATGCCCTGTATGACCTCCGGCAGCGAGCGTGGGATGCCATCCTCTGCCACCAGCCGCCCACTGCTGTTCTCGTGATGCCGCGCTGCCTCGAGGTTCAGCCCAAAGTGATAGCTATTCCTACCCCCGTCGCTTTCTAGCTCCTCCTCCTCGCCCTCCTCTTCCTCCTCCTCCTCCTCCTCTTCCTCCTCCTCCTCCTCTTCCTCCTCGTCCTCCTCGCCATTCTCGGGCACGAGACCATCGTTCTCGCTCTTGAACTTGGCCACCACCGACTTGAGAGCGCTGCTGGCGCTGCCCACCAGGTCGCTGGTGCCCGGCTCCGGCGAGCTAGTGGAGGAGAGGCCATCATCCGACTTGACGGTGCCAGGCGATGACTTGTGCAGGTGCGTCTTCATGTGGCGCTTCAGCTTGCTGGCCTGCGTGCAGGCGTGGTCGCACAGGTGGCACTTGTAGGGTTTCTCGCCCGTGTGGCTCCGCCGGTGGACAATCAAGTTGCTCTGGAACTTGAAGGCCTTGCCGCAGAACTCGCACGACTTGGTCTTCATGGGCGTGCCCTGCGACTGGGCTGCCGGCTGATTGGGGGTGGACTGTGAGCCGGAAGGGGATTGGCCGGTGGGGAGAGGGGGCGTGGCCATAAAGGGGGGTTTGGCACCCGGTTGAAAAGGCTGCAGCAGCCGTTGCATGGGGCTGGGCCGACCAGGCGACAGGGGCGGCGTGGAAGTGTTGCCAGCTAATTCCCGCAGCCTCCGTGAGAAGTCCATGGCGGGGGGCGGGTCCAGGGGCAGAGGGTTGAGGCGCAGCACCCTGTCGAAGGCACTGTGGTGGTGGGCGGTGGCCAGGGCCAAATCCTCAGCAGTCAGGTGCTCCATGCGCTGGGGGTCCAGGTGGTGGCGCGGTGGCGGGCTAAAGAGGGGCGGAGTCGGCGGGAAGCGGCCCTCGCGCAGGGGCGGGCCTTCGCGCCCCGACACCGAGCCGGGAATGCGCAGCAGGTTGAAGGGGCTGCCTTCGGGCAGGTGCAGGCCGTGCAGCGGCGGCTGCGAGGTGCAGTCGGCGCCCATGGCCGGCGGCACAGCCACGCGCGGTGTCAGCGGGCTGCCGTGCTCGCTCTCCAGGTAGATGCGAAAGCCGTGCGTGTTCTGCGCATGCTGCAGCAGGAACCAGGCGCTGCCAAAGGGATGCTTGCAGGTGGTGCAGGTGTAAGTGCTGGGCTCATCTTTACCTGAGGGCCAGAAGGACAGAGAGAGAGTCAGACCTGAGGCTCCTTTGACAGGGTACACAGTAACATCAGGGGAATTGATTAGTTTGATCTGGGGGTGAAATCAAAAGAGGACCCGTGGCAGCCAAAGGGTGCGTCAATAACAGAGCAGTGAACGCAGCAGGGGGTACAGGCCCTAGCAGAAACTGAAGGGAACACCCCCTCAACCCCCAGCCTTCTGCTGAGTGGCTGGTTTCTATAAGCAAACAGCACAGATCTCCACAATCGCGGCACGACAAAGCATCCCGTTCCACAGAGTTTAAAAACAATAATTGACTTTCGAGGGCACTTTCGCCACGACCTGCGATCTGCTGCACAGTGCATCCGAAATCTCATTAAACGTACGAGATTCTCCCACCAGCTCATTTACAGGATAATAATCCGGCCTGGAAATGAAGCTCTTTAAGGATTAAACAAACTGGCTGTACTACAACAAAGTCTGTTCCATGGTTTTGTTCCGGTAAAATTGAGGCACACACACAGGCACATGTGTGCGAGGGTGTCCCTTCCCCCTGTCCCGCCGGTCCCCATGCCCAGGGATGAGTGGATGTCGCCATGGCGACAGAGACAACCCCTCTGTTGTCACGCGTTCCGTGAGGGACAGGTTTGGCCAGGAACTCCAAATGCTAATTGCGCCATGCAATTAAAAAACAGGTAAACAAAAAGGCACTTTTAAAGAGCAGCATCCCATAAAGGCACGTATGGTGTGTTTCATTGAAAATCCGGAGAAAACATTTATTTTTATGCAAACAGAGATGGAACAAATGTCATTCTTTCCCTGCATATTTATATGATTATTCAAATGGGCCAGTAAGTGGGGGGGGGGGGGTGTTTTTCTCAGCGACAAAGTATACGTTGACAGTTTGGTTCCATTTAATGAAGTCTGATGCAGACAAAGTCAAAACAAGAAAATAAAAATGCAAAGAGAGGCAGCGATCTGCCGCGATGGCCAGTGAAGGCCCTGGACGCGGAGGAGATAATTAGACCGGTTAGTTGTTAAAGCGGCAGCCTTTGAGAGCAAGTGCTGGGAGCCACATTACTCAGGGAGGTAAACACCTGGCTGAAGGAGAGATGAGGGACCTAGGGAGAATGGTGGGGGCGGGCGGGGGAGGGGGGGTCACGGGTGTAGAGACTCCTGGGGATAGTTGGAGGGACACTTTGTACCTTTTCCATAGAGACAAAGAGAGACGTTGGGGGGGGCTGCTTGTTCCTACACACAAAACATCAGCGTCATGTGACCAAATCTCGACACAGAAAGCAAATAGTCCAGTATGTAAATAATCACGTAACAAAAGTAAGATACATTAAAAAGAAAAAATAATGACACAAAACCACAGCAGGTCTATGCCAGGCTAAGGGGGTCAGTCCAGGAGCAGGGGAAACGGTACATGGGCGTGGCGGGACCCCCCACACACACACACACACACACACACACACACACACACACACGCACACACAGCTGCCTCTCCGCAGCCCTGCCGAGAAATTCAAATATTCAAATCAGGGCCGTAGAGAACTTTGCTGGTGGGGGCAGACAGGGGGGCCGTCTCTAGCCGGGAAATTATGGATCATTACAATCGGCAAATGACAGTTAATTGTCGCCACCTGCATGGGGTTTAACCTGCCGTACGTTTTACCTATTATCATGCAGAGGGTATTTCTCCGACATGCTCGCTGTAGCGGCTTGTCAAATGCCGTCGCTTCCGGTACAGCATCTTGAGGGGGGATGGCGAGACAGATGACCTGTCTGTGGCTCCGCCCCCCCGGCTGCCATGGTGGGCGGGCCTGTTAGCACAGTCTATAATAAGTAAAACCGGCTTTTTTGATTATGCAGGGGAGACGCAATCCTGTCTTCCAGGGGGGTGCGGGGGTGCGGGGAGGTCATTCGACGTTGACAAACAGTCTCGGCGGTAACTGGCGGACTAGTGAGGGTCAAGGAATTTTCGGAGGTTCGCCGGGATCTGCGGGCAGGAGCGACAGCCACGGCTGGCACATCTCATCCGGAACATGGAGACACGCGGCGAGATTCCTGCTGACAGGAACGCCGCAATCCACTCGGATGACACGACTTGGGGAGATGGAGACAGGAGCCCCAATAATCTGCCTTGAGGCTCGGGAGATTTAGGGGAGTGAATCTGATGGGGGGGGGGGGGAGCGGGGGGGCGTGAAAGCACACTCCTGCCAAACTGGGCCTGTTCATTCTTATTTGATTTTTTTCCCACTCTCTGCAGAGACAGGGATTCGGAGTTTTCCCAGTCTGCGGACATCGGAACGCTGTCCAGGAGGCAACAGCTTTTTGATACGTGTGAGACAGGAACCCCCCCCCCCCCTCCTCCATCCCTTCTATCTGGGTTCCATGGAGACAGAACCACAGGAAAGACAGTCCGGGAGGAGGTCCAGCAGGCAGATAACCTCGACTTTGACGCATTAAGGGAGCCGGCATGCCCCCGCTCCCCCCGCGATTTTACAGATCTCCGGTTAATTACAGAGGTGCCGCTGGTCACCGCCGACGAGGTGCCGGCGGGTGGCTTATGGCGGGACAAGAAAAAGGAGGAGCTGGAAGCTGTCAGCCCTGCTTAGCACGTCGCTGCCCCGCGGCTCGCAGTCATGTGCACGCCTGTTTCCCGCCAACGCACAAAAGCCTGGTGCAGGACACGTCCAGCCTTCCTACAGGCAAAGGGACGCTTCCTTCGGGTGCCACATTCTGGATGGTGGCAATGGCCTCACTGATCTGGCACACGGTGACACAGAACAAGGCCAGAATGGCGCCCCCTGCAGCCTCATGTGTGAACTGCTTCCGCCGTCCTCAACCTGACCCCCTCCTGAAGCCTCATCTTGTGGTGTGAGGTTTTGAGGCCTGTCTGTTCTAGTCTAACTCATATTCATGCCTTTCATCTAAAAAAATGACACTCTACAGTTAATAGGATACTGATAAACCATAACTGTGGCAAAAGGATTGACCTTTAAATTTATAGTCTTAATACTGCTACCCCCGGCTCTCTGTGCTCTGAGTTCTTCCTACGTTTCTGTGGCTTTCCCTCTCCTTCCTCCCACCGTCGGAAAACATGCATTTAGGTGAACCGGCATCTGTAAATTGCCCATAGAGTGCATCTGCGTGTGTGAACGAGTGAGTGTGTGGCTTGTGATGGACTGGCATCCCATCCTGGGTGTTCCCCTGCCTGGTGCCCTCTGCTGCCTGGGACAACCTCCTTACCGCAAGTCTGTAATGGATAAGTGGTTACGGAAGAGGGACTGATGGATTAAAGACAGGAGACGAAAAGGGAGAGTGATTGTGTGTGAGAGGAGAAGTAGTTTGTGTGTGTGTGTGTGTGTTGGAGCTTTAGAAACAATTGCTGTACAAACGCGTGACAGGTCAGGACAGACAAAGGCAGTCTGAGAAATGATCTGATGCAGAAAAGAGCTACTTATTTTTTAAAATAATTGGTACTTTTATCATTACTAAACCCTGCTTAGCGCCGCAGGGGACTGCCCTCAGTCCAAAGCCCGTGTGACCGACTCAGAGCCAGAACCAGTCTAGAGCAACCCGATCACTCAAACAGAAGCCTGACCTCGCCTAATAACTAAACACTGACAAACCGGCCGGGCCGATAACCACACGTGACACACCAGGGATATTCCCATAACTAGGCCAGGTCCAGGGCGGACCGGCAGTGATCCGTGGATGATGGAAGCTTCCGGAAGATGTTCAGTTTGCTTTTCCCGTTACCTCTTGTTTGGCAAGTGAAGAGAAAATCGCCGAGGGCATTTCGTGGTGGAGGGGACGACCTGACGCCGAAGTACAGCCACAGCACCCATCGGCTAATGGTCCTAGACGGGGTGGGAGTGCCCCAGTGGACCGAGGGCCCCCCCCACAGTGAAACGGGGCCAGGATAGTCAGTCGGTTGTGTCGCTGCAGCTGTAGTTGGCATCTATTCTGAACGTGCAAAGCAGGACCACACAATAAGATCCATATTCAGAGGGGAAAGAGCGAAAGGGAGTTAGCTGGGCGTGGGTTGGACTGAATTTGGGGGCATAGGGGCCCCCCAAAAAAAATTGGGGGGGCCCACAAGTCAGGGTCCTGGATTACAGCTCTGGTTAGTCCATGCTTAAGTCCAGCCTCAGACAGAGCTCCCTGAATAATCCACCAGCCTTCGTTTGAAATCAGTCCCCAAAGAGCCAGAATGAACAGGCTGTTATTAAATGTGCCATTGAGTTACACCTATATGTAATGCAGTATAACGCAGTGTCCCTCAAACCGGCCCTCAGAGACCCCCAGACGCTCCACGTCTTTGCTTCCTCCCAACCCTCAGGGAATTGAGAGGGAGCAAAAACGTGGGCCGTCTGGGGGTCCCCGAGGACCGGATTGAGAAAGGAGTAGAACGTGCCTCCCAGCGTGCGGTGGTCAGTCTCACTTTGAAAAATCACCCCACCCTAAAAATAAAAACAGCCACCGTGATCAGGATGCTGGGGAGGTTGTATTTATAACCTGCCTGTTCCATAAGTTGTCAATGCAGAAGTAGGCCAGCCTGTGTGTGTGTGTGTGTGTGTGTGTGTGTGTGTGTGTGAAACTCTGCCAGCGGAGTCATGTGACCCGGGAGAGCCTTCATGACCTTTGACCTCGGCCATGTCCTGTCATCGCCAAGTATACATGCGGTCACATGTCTAAGCGGGGGCCACGCATAGCGCCCAGCTCCGGACATTTGCTGAGGGGAAAGGTCACCCCTCATGGTTGGTGTGTTAGCAGGAACGCTTTTAGACGGGCAATTTTTTTTAACCCCAATCCCAGACGGCACGACACAGAACCTCATGTCCTCGGTGCAGTCCATCAAAAGTGCGGCTGCACAGCAGTGAAAAGAACCAACGTTTGACCTCAACCCATCGCAATTTGCTGAACAGAACCATTGCTGCTCGCATCCCAGCGGAAACAGCTCAAGTCCAACAGTTTTACCAGTGCGCTGTGCCTTTAATAAAAATAAATCAGATCCATCTCACGTACGAGGGAGCAAAGTCAAGCATTCTTTAAAATCGTAACTGGTTCAACGGTCGTCTCTAAACTGAGCGACAAATCAGTACCAGGCCGAGAAAAAAAAAGAAAACGTTCGGGTGGGAATTTTCTTGAAGCTGCAGCGTATGAAGGATAAACGTGGTCGTCCTGGCGATTTTTACGGGGGGGGGGGGGTCGCCGGCCGGAGCGGGAGTCCGCGAGACAGCCCGCCACAGGGACAGATGGTAACTTCAGAGGGACGATCTGGAGCGTGCACCCATGAACAATGGACAAGTGTCACAGGGATTAGGGCTCTGTCTGCTCCCCGGGCCTGTCACTCCCCGCCCAATCTCTCCTACTCCAACAACATGGTCACAGAGCTTCCCTCCACCTCGGGGGACTGTGATCCAGACAAAATTATCTTTGGGTGGGACCCCAGACAGCACAGCACAGGACCCCTAAGCCCACTGAAGACCACATGTCGTCCTCGTCCTGTTTGAACTGGGAGGGGCAGGAGGGAGGGGTGTTCAGGGACAATAACCCCACAGCTCTTGCTCCACAACTGGCAAGGGGGGGGGTGGGCATTTCCGCTTCATCTCATAACTTAATTTTAATAATTTGGTCAGAGCCTCTTAAACTATGTTTATGGTCGTAATTAAACGGCTGGAGGTTTATATGGTCACTGATGCATAGCGTTTACACCGGTCAGGGTGTCCTCACGCAGGAGCACCGCTGAGGAGCTCTCAGCCAGCCCCACGGGCAGTAAAAACCAAACCAGAGCGTATAAAAATGACAAGGAGCAAGGGAGGGGGGGAAGGTTTGGGACCACATCCCAAAGGACCGGCCACGGACCCCTGAGGGGAGTGGTTCGCCAGTAACCATGGGATGCGGGAGAATCACCAAACTTTCAAAAGTAGGTATACAGTTTGCGAGGCACTGAAACTGTTAACTTGACCGGACTACTTCTCAGAATGTTCTGGTAGCCAGAAAGCTACACCGGTACAGACCGGTTAGTGGCCACTTTCTTACACACCCTGCAGGCCGGGAAATCTGAGAGAGGGACTGATGCGCTGAGAGGCCCTGTCCGGCCCCCACCCCCAACACAATCCCAAACTTAGACCGGATCACAGCAGGACGCGGTTCTCTGCCTGCAACTCGTCAGCACCTGACTGACTACGGGTAGCCATTTTAACTGGAGAGCCAGAGCCAGATGCGAGACGCCCCCCCCCCCACCCCCCCCCCATCCCACACTGCCAGCACCTTAA
This sequence comes from Brienomyrus brachyistius, assembly GCF_023856365.1. Classification (NCBI taxonomy): domain Eukaryota; kingdom Metazoa; phylum Chordata; class Actinopteri; order Osteoglossiformes; family Mormyridae; genus Brienomyrus; species Brienomyrus brachyistius. The sequence goes on from NW_026042800.1 coordinate 91,979, forward strand.
AATCCTGCCCCCCCCGTCTCTCAAAGGCAGCCCGTTGCACCTAAACTGGGGGTACACTATCCTCCCCATCTTCCCTTTAAACATATTGCAATCCCTTTCACACCTGAACATCTGACATCCGAGGGTATATCTGCAGGCCCATCCAGCCGATTTTATTTTCCCTCTGGCGTTTAGACGCTGGCACGGCGTGCTCCGGGACGCAGTACGTGGCCAGCGACAGACACACAAACAAACGTTAAAGAAAGAGGTGTGGACGGATCGAACCTGGGCCAGCCCGCACACAGGAAAACAGAAGGTGTGCAGGGGGGCAGAACCTCCACGCGCCAGCAGCTCCTGCAGCTGTGGGCGACCCGAAACTGCGGCCAGCTAGTAAGGGACACCCAGAGACACACACTCTCGCCCATGCCCACGTTTCACACATCCTCGCCCAAGCGCGGGCAGCGCACCTTCGCACGCACTTTTAACGCGCAAACAAAAGGCGTTCTCGTGGTGCTCTGACAGACAGGCTGAAGTTTACCGAACAAACCAAGCTACTCAAAATCACACCTACAAACCTATCGCACCTGAGTAGCTAACCGAGGCATTTGCGGTTCCTGGCCTCCTAGTTGGCACCTGGCAAAGCGTGGACCCACATGATACCCCCCACCCCCCAGCACCCCACCTTCCAGTCCGGATCGGTGGAGCTTTAGAGAAGCAGGAACTGCAACCCCCTCACTGGCTTTAGGAAGGTGGGAGATTCACTCTTAAGATAACCGACGGGCAGAAAGAAAAGAGGACAGGAAGGAAGGGGAAAAGGGTTTGAGGCTCTCCTTTGCCAGGATGAAACAGCAGCTCTAACAGCGCGAGCTCTTGACACCCCCCCCCCCCTGCCACCAGCCCCCACCCCCCGTCTCTCGCTCTTGCTCCAAACCAACACTGAGAGCTTCCGTGACGGTCAGCCCGCGCTTACCCACCAAAAACAACAAACAAATAGGGCTTTGTTGCTCAAGTGCAATTCAGAACTACAATTTAATTATGTATAAAAAACCTTTTATGGAGATGGTGGTAGTGGCCGGGGAGGGGAGGAGGAGGGGGGGTGCGTGTCTAAGACCCAGTGCTATGATAAACGCTTTCCTCCTGGTTTCACACTGTACCCATGGGGCTTGAGCAGGAAAGGTGCAGGTGCTCTGTGGGGTACGGGCTTTGGTGTAGAGGTGTGGCAGCTGGGGAGGGGGGGTGGGGGTGGCAAAAGAGCATAGCCCCAGAGCGCTGCATTGCACCATTCCCCAAGAAGCCACCCCCGCTAACAGAGAACTTCTCTGATCGATACCTAGGCCTCGTCCCGTGCCCAAGTTGGAAAACATGCCAAAAAAGATGGAAGCAAATGAAAAATCCTCTGATTTTTTCCCGTCTCCAGTTCTGCTGATGTTATACGTGGTTTATCGTGATTCATTACTGCGATACTTCAGCCAAAGAAGGTTATTTACGGTTAACATCTCCTGCATACCCGAAGATATATGGATTCTAACTGGCAAGCACAGACGGATAACAGTCCCAGTCTATTTCCTGGGCAAAGGTCAAGTCCTACAGCGCATAAACAAGGAGATCTATAAGAGGTCTAGCAAGTTATCAACGGTGGTCAACCGGTGAGGAGGAACTTCCCTCCTCTGCTGTGTAAATATCTATTTTTAGCTTGCTACAAGACGTTGTACATGTTGTAGGGTAATTCACATGACGGTTAAAATATATAAAGGGGGCATCATCCCAGCTGCATCTTGACTCTTGAATTGAAAATGAAGACAAAGAATCAAAAGCCGTCCGAACTTCAGAAGTCCAAACTTCGGAAGTCCTAACTTCTCACAGGAAGTCCAAACTTCTCACGGGAAGTCCTAACTGCTCACAGGAAGTCCTAACTTCTCACGGGAAGTCCTAACTTCTCACAGGAAGTCCTAACTGCTCACAGGAAGTCCTAACTTCTCACAGGAAGTCCTAACTTTCAGGCCATGGGCATATCAGCAAGGCGCGGAAAATTCATGGAACGGAACATCATCTTCGTAAGAAAAATTGAGGGCGCCATTCGGCAGGCTAGCGGCTATTGGGAAAAGCACTGGAGAACCACCTCTGCCCAACTTCTCCAAGAGACGTCAAATCATAAAACGCAAGAAACTGGAGAAAATCCCTCAAATGAAATGAGAAAATCTTTCGCCATCTTTCTTCATCTTACTTGCAAGAGCTGACCGAGGTGGAAGCGATGGTGGCCAACTTCTAGTTTGGGAACAAATAAATTAATAAAAGGAAGTTCCAGAAATATTTGCAAACCTCTTGCTGGGTGTGTGAGAGGAGCTCCATTAAGCTTCCTGAGAGCCACCTAATGTAGCTAATGTTCCCATAAAGCAGGAGCCTAAGTGCTATGATGTACATTTACAGCCCGCCCTTCCCAGCACACCGTGGCCACCGGCCCCCCGAAAGCTTCCCTTTGAGGAACAGCCAGCGCCTTTTAGCCGGGCCCGAAACATCGCACGGCCAAATTAGAGCAGGATAGTCATTATCGGTTGGGTTTTTTGTTGTTGTTGTTTCTCCCAAAGCACAACAGGCACGCTAATTACTCTGATCAGAAAGGCAACGCGCTAGTTTTTGAGGCCGCTTAAAGAGGGAGCCTGTTCGGGAAATGCTTTCTACGCCATTAAACCAAGGGATGAGAGTCCATTTCAGGGAACTCCGGCGGGCCGTGGCTGCCGGCCCATTCTGGGTGCCCCGCGCCCTTCTGAGTAAGAAAACAAAAAAAAAATATCACGCCCTGTGGTGGCTATCAAAGTCACTTTTTGGCGTGGTTGTTGAGTGAGCTTTGGAAGGCTAAGCAAAGGACCGGGGACGACCGTTTGAAGCAGACATTAATTAAAAGCAGGTTCCTGCAAAGTCTTCCAGCTGTACCAGTCTCGCCGAGCACTGCTTCTCAGCCAAAGGAGGATTCTGGAGAATTCCAGTTCTTGCTCCAGGCCACTTTCTAGTTTTCTCTGTAATAAACCTTCCACACTCCTCTCCTCCTTCTCTTCTCTGTCACAAAGTACTGCAGGGCCAAGACGAGGGGAATGGGTTATCTAAACAGGAGCCCCACCAAGTGCGGATCTGGGGCTCCTTTCAAGCATGCTCCACCAACCCAGAGCTTCTGTGCTTTCTGACCAAATAATAAAAAAAAGAAGCTTCACTAGCACCCCCCCTGTGTCCCCCCCCCCCCCCCCGCCCCCCCCCCCCCCCCCCCGAGCTGTGACACAAAGCTTTTTAATCCGAATTTGACAGAAAGAGACAACTAGCCTCCAACAGCCTCGTCCGTCAGTTATGAGTACGTGCCCCACAGCTCTCAGAAACACTGAGTCAGGCGATGGACGTGTCTGGAGAAGAAGACGGGTGTAAGAGTCACACTCTCGGGGGGGGACCGCGGCCTCATGTGTGGGGGGTGTTTGGAGTGCTGGAGGATCAGGGTGCGAACCAAACTGAAGAATGGCCCAACAGTAATGATACAATGGTAACGTTGTGACTCTAACCCTAATGCTACGCTAACACAATGGCTACCATGTTCACCTCAGGAGACCGTGAAGCGATTCAAACATGTGGAAGTTTCCAACCTGAGACGGATACTTAGCTGTAAGCACTGCGGTTAATATGTCAGACATGCTGGCCGTGTTCACGGTCTGGGTTTTATGGTCAGCGACAACTGTTATTCAAGGAGCTCCTGCCGGCCAGACTATGACAGGAAGTGTTAATCCGAACAATAAAGCGCGGCAGTGGGGTGGCCAGAGCCTAAACGGGTGAGAGCCACAAGCGATGGATGTGTGGGGTGCTGGGGGGTGGGCGTCACATGTCGCCATGACAATCTGGAATTATATATTCATCATGAGAGGCACATTCCAGGCCCTGAGTCTATTTGCATTAAAAATTCAGGCTGACCCCTGCCTGGTGTGAGCTGACCCAAGGCAATGCCATTAGTGGAAGGAGACGCACGGCCTTCTGGGACACGCCTGATCCAGCCACC
>NW_026042801.1:0-95608 GCF_023856365.1 Brienomyrus brachyistius
GTCAAGAAATAAAGAGAAATAAAGACAACTAATACTCCTAGTTTGCGAGATCTGACTGCAATGGCAGCACTGCTACAAGGGTGTGGATAAATCTATACAAATATCACCTGCATGCACATTACTTCTTTTACAATAACCAACTCCTGATCCATACTGTTAGTCGTGAAAAAAAAAACTATCGTGTACATAGAGGCCCTGTGTAAAAAGATAACTGCCAAGGAAAAGATCAAAAACATTTATTTCAAGGATACAAAGTTTTTATGGACATGTACAGTGTACAGTGCAATTCTTATTTGATTAACTTGAATGTCTCCACAGACTAGACGATTAAACAAATAAAGCAGCGCAACATTACAATAACTAATAACAAATAAACAAAGCTCACGAGTACTATTACAGTATTTATATCATTTATTTAAACTTAATTTTACCAGGTAAATTAACTACAAAGCAGTTACCACTGCTTTACCTGCTTCTCGGGAGAAATAGCAGATATACGTCATGTATGTGACTAAATTCTTAAGCCAATAAGGGCAAAGTTGTGTCGTAATGGAGGCGGATCCAGTTTGTGCAGCCGGTTAAAGACACTACGGGCATGTAAATGGAGAACGAAATTATAGTTATAATTCGGCGTGTTCGCGAAAACGACTTCATTTATTTTCTTATTGATTTATCGACAGACCATCATACTTTTTAGACGTTATAATAACAACACTCTATTGATCCCCAAAGAGAGAAATTCTCTCCTTGCCTGCCCCCTCTTACTGTCCATGATACACAAGCACATATGTAGAAAAACGTCAGCTTGGAAGCCAAGGCTGGACTTAACCTACTCTATTCTGGTATTCTGTTCTCCCAAGTAAGGCATCCCAAGTTCGAATCCAACTTCCGACAAAAGTTCTTCAATCGCTACAGCACAATTTGAGCCACTGATCGGCTTTAATTGCTTTGTTTTATTTTTGCGTTTCAGGCAAAACTACATAACACTTAAAGACACTACGGGCATGTAAATGGAGAACGAAATTATAGTTATAGCGAATCTCCTACACACAATACCAAGGTTACCGAACTTTGGTAAGCTGGCCGGAGTGAGACGTTCAATTCCCGTAAGATTTCTTTGCGCCAGCCTGAGAGTCTGAAAACACGTCACACCAGATGCATGAGAGATGGAAACCTGGGATATTCAGTCGAATCAGATCAAATATGATGCTAAGTTAGTACTAAGTTAAAATATGTTCCGCACTTGTAACATGCACCCATGATTTGGAACAGCAGCATACCTGTCAAGGTTTGGATTTGAAAATAAAGGAAATTTTCCGGCACCCGCCGTGAGCCATCCGCAACCAGGCTCCAGTATCCCTTACATTTTAAGACAGGAAATATAAAATAATATAAATATATAAAATATATAAAATATATTTTTGGCCACAACCGGGATTCGAACCCCGGTCTCCCGTGTGAAAGGCGGCGATCTTACCACTACACTATCCAGCAACTATATAATATAAGGGAGATTTACGGGAAAATACTAATACGGGAGGACGGCGGGAAAGAGAAGTAAAATACGGTAGTTTCCCGGCCAAAACGGGAGACTTGACAGCTATGGCTGTCTCTGGCCACGCCCCCTACAGTCGGTCCGGCCCCTGTTCGCGTGTTCGCGAAAACGACTTCATTTATTTTCTTATTGATTTATCGACAGACTTTTTAGACGTTATAATAACAACACTCTATTGATCCCCCTCTTACTGTCCATGATACACAATGACGAGACACATGTTCACTAATGACGAGAACTATTCTATTTTTCATGCCGGGGGTCCTTCAAATCTTACATTTACAAATCTTGTTCTTGTTCTCTGCTTTCTCCTTTCTCGTTCCCGTAGATATATATTATTATACGGAGATTTACGGAGTCTTCAAAGACGGTCCGGCTCCAGCTCAAGGATCACTGTTGCTGTGGTGTAGATCAGCTGATCTGTAGTAGTCTTCTACGTACATCTTCTAGTAGACCTTCTGAGGGTACTTCACGCATTCTTGGTCGGAGGGTCCAGGTTTCCAGCTTAGCTTATTTCTTATTTCTCAGGTCAGCTGCTCTTGTTTGGGATGTGCTTGACCGGCGTATACGACAGCGTGTACCAGTTCCCACTAATATCCAACAACTTCGCACAGCCATTGAAGAGGAGTGGACCAACATTCCACAGGCCACAATTGACAATCTGATAAACTCTATGCGAAGAAGATGTGTTGCATTGCATGAGGCAAATGGTGGTCACACCAGATACTGACCGGTTCTGAGTCCCCAGACCCCCAATAAAGCAAAAAACTGCACATTCCAGGGTGGCCTTTTATTGTGGGCAGTATAAGGTACACCTGTGCACTACCCATGATGTCAGATCAGCATCTTGATGTGGCACACCTGTGAGGTGGGATGGATTATCTCAGCAAAGCAGAAGTGCTCACTATCACACATTTAGACTGATTTGTGAGAAATGTTTGAGAGAAATGGTAATATTGTGTATCTGGAATGAATTGTAGGTCTTTAAGTCCATCTCATGAAAAATGGGAGCAGAAACAAGAGTGTTGCGTTTATATTTTTGTTCAGTATAGAATAAGCCCAGATTTATGTTTATTCAGTGGAGATAAGTACAACCTCTAAAGATAGGCCTACACCCGTTTTGGCAGTGTCTCCGGATCCCATGACAAATAATGCCTTCAGTACATCCTCCTCAACCCACACTGAAAGCAGAAGTGCTATGGGCTTTGCAAACGGTTTGCCGACATCACTCCTATACGTCCAATGATGACATTCACACCGTCTCCAGGGTGATGTTCCCTGACTCGCAGGGTCACTTGTGGTAAAGATAAAACCGCTTTTCTTGCGCGATTTGGACTCGCTCCATATATTAAAAGGGAGCTTCGTTGTCATGTTTGACGTAAGTATGAACAGGACCATCAAAAGAAAACAACTGGATGTGCATGTCAGGTATTGGGTGAATTATGAGAATGGCTCTCGAGTGCAGTCCTGGTTCTGGGATCACAGTACATGAGCCACTCCACCGCTGAAGACTTACTGGAGAAGTTTAAGGTAAGCCATTCAATAACATTTAAACTCATTAACGAACCCATGATTTTTAAATATCCATGGTTTATCTTTACATGTGTTTAAATGGGAGAACCATATTTATTGGTAAGCATATTTTAAAGATTTTATTGCTGCTTCATGGCTTTTGCTGCAAAAAAAATAGTTCATTGAGGAAATAGAATGTTTAAGTGTTGTGTAGCAACATGTACAGCTGTTGTACAGGCAAAAACTCTGGCTCAGTCCAAAGGAGGTGGATATAGGAATGGCTGTCATCAAGGTGGGACTTCTGTGAATTCACTGGTATCTTTACATACAAATGTATCAAACAATTGTGAAGTAAAAAATATGTGAATAACATGGAGTTTGAGCTGGTTTGATATGTACAGCTGAGGTAGTGTTAACCTTGGGCTGAGTGTGCAGAAAGATTCTGGAAATTTGACAAACCATCTTTTTGTCAGAGACAGTCAGGAGCCAAAGGCAGTGGAAGTGACCTTGGTGTCCTTCAGATTAAAAAAAATTGCCAGATTGTGCTCTCAAAAATGTGCAAAAAGGCCTTGGATAAATGCCCTCTGAAGTACTCGATTGTACATGAGATGACGTGCTTGGACCCAAACAAAATGCACACCAGCCAGATAACTGCCAGCAGAAAAGGAGAAATCTCATGCAGAAGTTTGCGCAGGAGAATCGGTTGGCAGGCAGGATATCTGCTGGTAAATCATAGGATAAGAATAGGATAGTTCAGAATATTATTTTTAAATTATGCTTTTCTTTTTTCACATCTAACTGAATCAGGGACGGATTACAAACCGGGTTAGCGGGGCCGCTGCCCAGGGGCCCTTGGGGTGCAGGGGGCCCGTGGGCCCCAAGCCCAAAACAATTTGCAACGCTTATCAGCAATGTATTTTCGTTTGTCTATTTTAGAGGGCCTACATTCTTTGATCCTCTGCCTACAAGGTCCCCTGACCCTATAGGGAGGGTGTTTGGCTGCCAAGGGCCCTTGACTTGTGGTGGTTGTGGTGGTGGTGCAGGTGGTGGTGGTGGGGGGGGGCCTCGCGAACGTTTTACCCAGGGGCCCACACAACCCATAATCCGTCCCTGAACTGAATAGTGTTAACACGTAGATTTTAGCAGTATTTAGAAGACCGACTCTTGGTGTTTGAAAAGAAGCATCAGCCCAGTTATATTTTCTTTGATGAGCCTAGAGATATCTCAAGATTAAATTAAAATGATTGCACATTTATGGTATCATAGGAAAATTGGGTTATAAATCACTTTCCTATTCTACATGTGATTCTGTGTATTGACATTGTTGATCTGCATCTAATCTACTGTAATTAATGTAATTACAGGTGATGCAATATCCCAGCAGTCTGATAATCACCTGCACAATGAGGCAAAAGGCTTGGATTTTATATCCTTCATTCCTTCAGCACCATCCAAAGTTGATGTCTTTTTACATCAAAAAGTTAGTGGGCCTTATCCTGACCTCTGGATGTTCTGCAAGAACTTGCTGCTGCTGTCCTATGGGCAAGCCGAAGTGGAACGAATAGAGGTGGAGACCTGCAACTTATCAGAGGAAACAGTTGTTGCACAGAGGCTTATATGCGACCATGTCAGAGTGTGTGGGGGAGCAACCAAAGCGCCTCTGACCAAAGGTGAAAGATGAGCGAAAAGCAAAAAAGAAAACTTGAGGAACTCAAGAGGAAGAGAGTCTCACTGGAAAGTGTATGTGAGAGTTTACAAAAGGATGCTGAGCACATGGCAGAGGAAGCAGAGAGTGCTGCTGGAACCAAAAGGGCAACATTACTTACCAAGTCCAATACTCTGAGCCGACGAGCGAAGGAGGAGAAAGAGCAGTTGGTGGTCTTAAATGCAGATACTGAAGAATAGGCTACTGAACTGTGACTCCTAACACATCAAGAGTGAATCGGTGGAAACAAAAATATTTAGGTTCTTTGCATTTTTGGAGTATTTTACTTTCTGTGCCTGTTTGTACATTGTTCACAGCCATAATACTTTATAATTACAAGGTAGTTTTATGTTAGAGCTCTTGCTCCAATAAATATGTGCCTTGTAATTAACTAAATTCTAGGCTATTCAGTTTTTTTTGCCCTCGTGATGGTCGTGGGTTGTGAAAAAAGCCTTCTTCTTAGGTGTACCGCTGGGGCCAGCCGGGCGTATGTCGTGGCTTCAGTGAGTACTTATGTTTGTCATGCTGCCTGTGTACTTTATAGCGGCACAACATATTTCTGCAAATTGCATGCGTCAAATTGTCTGTCTCTCTTAAAAAATATGAAGTGTCACCAAAATTTTAAACGGGGAATCAATCTCAATGAAAAATATTCGTCAAGTAACGTTTCTAAAATAATATAGACATACTAATAATTATATATTAATAAATCGGATGAACGATGCATCCCAAATTGTATCCGCTGCGCACTTCTTAATCAGGGCAATCGCATCGTGGAGGTTTCTGCAGACGCCCAAAAAGACTTACTTAAGAAAACTGTTGCATGATAATTTGTACCATTTTCAAGGGTGGGGGGCGTGCAGTAGATGCCCCCTTTATTTTTGTGCTTCTGCCGTTCAAACCGAGCAGCACTGAGTTTGTCATGGCACCTGACGCCAAATCTACTGCTTAGCTGCTACAGACAGAACTATCTTCAAATCACCACTAGGGGGTGTCAATGCTGCAGCTTCGTTCTATGGTTGATCTTTTTCAAAGACAGTTTTTTTTCTCTCTCTCCACATAATCAACTTAACTGATTAGCGTGCTTTCATAGTAATGGTTTTTAATCCGTGTTAATCTTCTGAACAATGACTAGTAAAGGTTCTATGAGGTTGTCCTACTTACTATGGATTTTAAGTTTTTTATCAAGGTGTTAAAACGTACCACAGTTGCCAGTCCTGTGTTTTATGTCTAGCAATTTGTACAGTTTCTTCAGTATAAACACATGCCATGATCTGTGAGAATCTCCTCCAGAACTCTGCATTTCCTCAAGATCTTTTTGTAATATTGCATCATGGCACTGCTCAGAACAACACAGATGGTGCATAACAACACAAGGGAGTACAAGACAACATGGTGCAGAAACAGTGCGATACAAAGCAGGACAAAACTGGATGATACGTGGTCAGTGGTGGATAAAGTGCAGTAACAGCTGTACAGTGCAGCTGCCGTGGAAATGACTGTTACAGGGGATGCAAAAGCTGCAGGTTTGAATTGTTTGGCGAATGAAGCTGTTCATGAATCTGCTAGTCAGTGTTTGTGGATGGTGGTCAGAGTCCTGGATTATAGACTGAACCTTGTTACTGTGGCAGTTAAAGTACAGCTGGTCAATGGAGGGCAGTTCAGTGCGAATGATGTTCTTAACAGACTTCGCAATGTACTGCCTTCCTGTCATGTGGCTCCACCATACCATAGTACTACTGTAAGAACTAGGGATGTAACGATACATTCAACTCACCATTTGATACGATTCACGATTCTGAGTTCACGATACAATTTTCTCATTTTTTGCAGAATGAGCTGCAGACAAATATATTCAAAAATATTCTTATATTTATCTTTCTGAACTGTTGACACTGTTGTGAACAGTGCAACTGAATTTGAATAAAATACTGTTGAAAAAAATCCCAAATCAAAATAAGTAAATAAAAAAAAATAAATCAAATAAATAAGCTAAGGTTTGCATGTGCAGCTTTTTAGCGTGCTTTGCCCTTTTAATAATCTTCACTCAGCTCACGGTGGTGCCAGTGGACCTGTTTGTGTATGTTATCAGTCTATTACAATGTTTGCATGCAGTTTATGTCTTGTCTGTGCTTTTCTCGCTGTTTCCTCCTCGTTTGTGATTACCGGAAAGCTAATATGCTGCCACACCGCCAATTGAAGATCGGGCGGTGCGTCCATCCATCCATTTTCTGAAACCACTTAATCCCAACTGAGATCGCGGGGGAGACCGGAGCCTATCCCGGGAACAAGGGGCGCAGACAGGAACCAAGCCCAGGCAGTCACCTACACACCGCAGGTCGCACACACTCACACAACTACAGGGCCAATTTAGACTCACCAGTCAACCTATCCTGCATGCTTTTGGACCGTGGGAGGAACCTGGAGTCCCCGGCGAAAACGGGGAGAGCATGCGAACTCCACACAGAAAGGGCCCTGGACCGAAGCCAGCACTAACCACTGTGCCGTCCTCAGTTTCAAATTCATTCATCATCTCGCGTTCGCTCAAAACCAAAAACTGACGTACGATGTCGACGTGATACGCAGTGACATCTGACGTCAAACTCACATTGTGAAATCAAATGTAATATTACACCAGTTTTTCTGTTAAAGTACTGTGAAGTACTCCTACAATAGTGATTCATTTTCCACATCAGCCGGTTTAAATCTTCATGCATTTGCACCGATTTTTAACTGATTTGTGATTCATCATTACATGCCAGGGCCAGCAGCTCTGCATGGCTCGACCCTCATAAACATTCTCCACACATGCTGTTCAGGCAGTGGCCACAGAAATTCCCCCAGTGAACTTTATGCTTTCTGTCGGAGAGTATGCTGTGTTCTGGCCTTAAACCCTGCATACTACTTTGCAGACTTTGATCCTCTTAACAACAATTGGCATTTCTGGTGGCTGAATATCCATCCATCCGTCATCCAACTGCATGCTTAAAAGCTGTGAATAATAGTAATAATTCTTAAAATTGCAACTATCTAGAATTTCAGCCTAGTTACTCAGCTAAATTACTATTTAAACCTAGAATAATTTCTATAAGGGGCGGCATGGTGGTGCAGTGGTTAGCACTGTCGCCTCACACCTCTGGGACCCGGGTTCGTGTCTCCGCCTGGGTCACATGTGTGTGGAGTTTGCATGTTCTCCCCATGTCGTTGTGGGGTTTCCTCTGGGTACTCCGGTTTCCCCCCACAGTCCAAAAACATGCTGGGGCTAATTGGAGTTGCTGAATTGCCCGTAGGTGTGTGTGTGTGAGTGGATGGTGTGTGAGTGTGCCCTGCGATGGGCTGGCCCCCCATCCTGGGTTGTTCCCTGCCTCGTGCCCATTGATTCTGGGATAGGCTCCGGACCCCCCGCGACCCAATAGGATAAGCGGTTTGGAAAATGGATGGATGGATAATTTCTATATGTGTGATAGAATCAAAAAATATTTTGTTTTACATATAAATCTTCACAAGGTGTATTACACATGGTATTCCCCAGACACCGCCACCCCAACAGATGCTTTGTTTGTTAAGACAATAGCTCAGAAAGTGGTTGATCGATCTTTTGCAGCTTTTACCAAGGTTTGTACAAGCCAAAATTAAATTTTGAAACGGATCCCTGCCACACCCTGCCCTCCTGAACCTCCCGTTTCCTCCCTAGTGTGGTATAACGTGCCATGCCTGTTCCGCGTTTGTTTTACCTCTCCTTCCTGCCCTTGTGTTACTCATTTCAGGTGCCTCTAGTTTGCTCCCTGCTTAGCCTTGTATAAATGTGCTTCTCAGTCCTGCCTTTAATGTTGCTGCTGCTGTTTGCCTGTGTGTTCTTCCCTGCTTATGATTCCCCCGTGATCCAGTTGTGATCCAGTTGTCTTCATATCATGTATTCACATTCCTCAGCTGAGAGTGAACAAAGTTCTGTGGAAAGTATCTGACTACAGATAGACTTTCACCCAGTTCTCTGCGGGAGCTCTGATTACAGAGTGACTCCCCGACTACTTCTGAAGCCCTTCCTTAAGTATCCAGACCAGGTGATGGCATGTTTCTGAAGACTGACTAATTTCGGTCAATGGTTAATTTTAGGGGCATTGCTGACCTTGGTTCTCAAGTCCCCAGCCAATCAGATCACTTTAGGGGGTGGTTGTAATTCCCTTGTTCTACCATGAGAGAATCTCTCTCAGTTTGGTGGGTTGAGCCGAAGTTTCTGTATTTCTCTTAGGAAAAGCTATACTGCCTTAAATCTGAGAGTATAATACTCCTCGTCTCATGCCTATTCAAACGAGACCAAACATGCGTGTATTTGTCCCTAACATCTATGTGTGCTGAGTTATCCTGTTTATAGTGGAAAAGGTGTCTGTGTCTGGAGGCTGACAGCTGTTGTTGCTGTGGATTGATTGTGGAACTCTGGTCACTCCGGGGGTGAAAGGTCTTGCTTTTTCTGTGCTGCTCCAGTTATTCCTATCCAGTCTCTCAGGAGCCGGCAGGCCTTTGCCTTCCTTAAAAGGGGTGGTTTGACGAGTTGAGTCCAGTCTTGCCTGGGCCAGCGGAGCTCTGAAATAGACTGATGCAGGCTGATCAGAGTTGGGGCCTGCAGGACCTATAAGTTTTATGTCCTTACAGAATGTAAGTGGCATCATACTAAACTAGTGGTGTTCGAACTAGCATGGAAAGAGGCTATGGGTAGCTACAAAAAGGCTCTTAGTGCCGCCAAATCATCTAGTATCTATCAGAACTAATTGAAATAAACAAAAATAATCCTAGATTCCTATTTACTATGGTGTCCAAGCTGACTAATAACCAGACCACTGGTTATTTTCCAGTGACGACTTTATGAAACTTTTTGACCAAAAATATGCTCAATTAAACAGAACATTTTGAATATTGAATATTGGTTAACCAGTCAGAACTGATGTACTTAATTTTATCTTCAAATTCATCTACTTGTATGCTAGAACCTGTTCCATCAAAATTATTCAGCGATGCTCCCAGCATTGATTGAACCGCTACTAGCAATAGTTAAACTAAAACATATAATCATATTACCCCAATTTTATCTTCACTGCACTGGCTGCCAGTTAGATTTCGTGTTGACTACAAAACACTGCTCTTAACCTATAAAGCTGTAAATGGTCTTGCACCGCAGTATGTGAGTGACCTCATTTGCGTTCCGAATCATACACTTAGATGACGAGATGGAGGTATTCTATCCGTACCCAGAATAAAGAACATTACCTTTGGGGGAAGAGCATTTGCTCATAAAGCACCACAGCTATGGAATAAACTTCCTATTAGTGTTCGGAACTCAGACACAATCTCTGCTTTTAAGTCAAGGCTTAAGATGTACCTCTTTCGCCAGTCTTTTGGATAGTTAAATCTTCTTTTCTAAGGTGAATGGGAAATCTGGAGGTTCATAGTTATTTGAGATTGAAGGGGAAAGGGGGGATTGGTGCTGTCGTCCTGCCACTCTCGCCGATCACTTAAGCTGTGGATGGGAGGTGGCTTGACGCCAAAACCTCTGTAAACCCTCATGCCTGTGCTTCCTTCCAGGTCACTCTTTTAGGCAGGCTGTCATAGTTGCTTTAGTCCTGCCGGTTAGGTGTAGGGCAATAACTCTTCTCCATCTTCTCTTTTTCGAGCTGATACCGAGCCGACTACACCGTGTGAACCCGCACCTGGACTCCTGGATATAACTACATGAAACCAACTGGGACTTTATAACTATATGAACTCTAATGAATGTCAATGTAAATGCAGTTTCATGCTCCTTGGTCGCCCAGAGGAGGATGGGGTCCCCTTCTGAGTCTAGGTTCCACTCAAGGTTTCTTCCTGCTAGAGGGAGTTTCCTTGCCACTGTCGCCTCAGGCTTTTAAATATAAATATAAATATATAAAATATATAAAATATATTTTTGGCCACAACCGGGATTCGAACCCCGGTCTCCCGTGTGAAAGGCGGCGATCTTACCACTACACTATCCAGCAACTATATAATATAAGGGAGATTTACGGGAAAATACTAATACGGGAGGACGGCGGGAAAGAGAAGTAAAATACGGTAGTTTCCCGGCCAAAACGGGAGACTTGACAGCTGTACAGTCGGTCCGGCCCCTGTTCGCGTGTTCGCGAAAACGACTTCATTTATTTTCTTATTGATTTATCGACAGACTTTTTAGACGTTATAATAACAACACTCTATTGATTACTGTCCATGATACAGAGACACATGTTCGAGAACTATTCTATCGAGAACTAATGACGAGAACTATTCTCTTATTTTTCTCTTATTATTAAATTATTTTAATATTATTATTATTATTTTTATCTTTCTCCTTTCTCGTTCCCGTAGATATATATTATTATACGGAGATTTACGGAGTCTTCAAAGACGGTCCGGCTCCAGGATCACTGTTGCTGTGGTGTAGATCAGCTGATCTGTAGTAGTCTTCTACGTACATCTTCTAGTAGACCTTCTGAGGGTACTTCACGCATTCTTGGTCCAGCTTAGCTTATTTCTTATTTCTCAGGTCAGCTGCTCTTGTATTCAGCCTACTAGTCTCTCTTGTATTCAGCCTACTAATATATATGGGGCTTGGTACCCAATCTCGGAATGTGGGGATGATGATATCTCCCCCCTGACCTGTCGTCCTGGCTCCCCCTTGTCGTAGCAATCGTGTTGTACCTCATCAATCTCTAGTTGTGATAGCAGTTGTTTCTGGCCACAACCGGGATTCGAACCCCGGTCTCCCGTGTGAAAGGCGGCGATCTTACCACTACACTATCCAGCAACTATATAATATAATATATATATATATATTATAAGGGAGATTTACGGGAAAATACTAATACGGGGAGGACGGCGGGAAAGAGAAGTAAAATACGGTAGTTTCCCGGCCAAAACGGGAGGCTCCAGTATCCCTTACATTTTAAGACAGGAAATATAAAATAATATAAATTATATAAAATATAATATAAATATAAATATAAATATATAAAATATATAAAATATATTTTTGGCCACAACCGGGATTCGAACCCCGGTCTCCCGTGTGAAAGGCGGCGATCTTACCACTACACTATCCAGCAACTATATAATATAAGGGAGATTTACGGGAAAATACTAATACGGGAGGGACGGCGGGAAAGAGAAGTAAAATACGGTAGTTTCCCGGCCAAAACGGGAGGCTCCAGTATCCCTTACATTTTAAGACAGGAAATATAAAATAATATAAATTATATAAAATATAATATAAATATAAATATAAATATATAAAATATATAAAATATATTTTGGCCACAACCGGGATTCGAACACCGGTCTCCCGTGTGAAAGGCGGCGATCTTACCACTACACTATCCAGCAACTATATAATATAAGGGAGATTTACGGGAAAATACTAATACGGGAGGACGGCGGGAAAGAGAAGTAAAATACGGTAGTTTCCCGGCCAAAACGGGAGACTTGACAGCTATGGCTGTCTCTGGCCACGCCCCCTACAGTCGGTCCGGCCCCTGTTCGCGTGTTCGCGGAAAACGACTTCATTTATTTTCTTATTGATTTATCGACAGACTTTTTAGACGTTATAATAACAACACTCTATTGATCCCCCTCTTACTGTCCATGATACACAATGACGAGACACATGTTCACTAATGACGAGAACTATTCTATTTTTCATGCCGGGGTCCTTCAAATCTTACATTTACAAATCTTGTTCTTGTTCTCTGCTTTCTCCTTTCTCGTTCCCGTAGATATATATTATTATACGGAGATTTACGGAGTCTTCAAAGACGGTCCGGCTCCAGCTCAAGGATCACTGTTGCTGTGGTGTAGATCAGCTGATCTGTAGTAGTCTTCTACGTACATCTTCTAGTAGACCTTCTGAGGGTACTTCACGCATTCTTGGTCGGAGGGTCCAGGTTTCCAGCTTAGCTTATTTCTTATTTCTCAGGTCAGCTGCTCTTGTTTGGGATGTGCTTGACCGGCGTATACGACAGCGTGTACCAGTCCCACTAATATCCAACAACTTCGCACAGCCATTGAAGAGGAGTGGACCAACATTCCACAGGCCACAATTGACAATCTGATAAACTCCTATGCGAAGAAGATGTGTTGCATTGCATGAGGCAAATGGTGGTCACACCAGATACTGACCGGTTCTGAGTCCCCAGACCCCCAATAAAGCAAAAACTGCACATTCCAGGGTGGCCTTTTATTGTGGGCAGTATAAGGTACACCTGTGCACTACCCATGATGTCAGATCAGCATCTTGATGTGGCACACCTGTGAGGTGGGATGGATTATCTCAGCAAAGCAGAAGTGCTCACTATCACACATTTAGACTGATTTGTGAGAAATGTTTGAGAGAAATGGTAATATTGTGTATCTGGAATGAATTGTAGGTCTTTAAGTCCATCTCATGAAAAATGGGAGCAGAAACAAGAGTGTTGCGTTTATATTTTTGTTCAGTATAGAATAAGCCCAGATTTATGTTTATTCAGTGGAGATAAGTACAACCTCTAAAGATAGGCCTACACCCGTTTTGGCAGTGTCTCCGGATCCCCATGACAAATAATGCCTTCAGTACATCCTCCTCAACCCACACTGAAAGCAGAAGTGCTATGGGCTTTGCAAACGGTTTGCCGACATCACTCCTATACGTCCAATGATGACATTCACACCGTCTCCAGGGTGATGTTCCTGACTCGCAGGGTCACTTGTGGTAAAGATAAAACCGCTTTTCTTGCGCGATTTGGACTCGCTCCATATATTAAAAGGGAGCTTCGTTGTCATGTTTGACGTAAGTATGAACAGGACCATCAAAAGAAAACAACTGGATGTGCATGTCAGGTATTGGGTGAATTATGAGAATGGCTCTCGAGTGCAGTCCTGGTTCTGGATCACAGTACATGAGCCACTCCACCGCTGAAGACTTACTGGAGAAGTTTAAGGTAAGCCATTCAATAACATTTAAACTCATTAACGAACCCATGATTTTTAAATATCCATGGTTTATCTTTACATGTGTTTAAATGGGAGAACCATATTTATTGGTAAGCATATTTTAAAGATTTTATTGCTGCTTCATGGCTTTTGCTGCAAAAAAAATAGTTCATTGAGGAAATAGAATGTTTAAGTGTTGTGTAGCAACATGTACAGCTGTTGTACAGGCAAAAACTCTGGCTCAGTCCAAAGGAGGTGGATATAGGAATGGCTGTCATCAAGGTGGGACTTCTGTGAATTCACTGGTATCTTTACATACAAATGTATCAAACAATTGTGAAGTAAAAAATATGTGAATAACATGGAGTTTGAGCTGGTTTGATATGTACAGCTGAGGTAGTGTTAACCTTGGGCTGAGTGTGCAGAAAGATTCTGGAAATTTGACAAACCATCTTTTTGTCAGAGACAGTCAGGAGCCAAAGGCAGTGGAAGTGACCTTGGTGTCCTTCAGATTAAAAAAAATTGCCAGATTGTGCTCTCAAAAATGTGCAAAAAGGCCTTGGATAAATGCCCTCTGAAGTACTCGATTGTACATGAGATGACGTGCTTGGACCCAAACAAAATGCACACCAGCCAGATAACTGCCAGCAGAAAAGGAGAAATCTCATGCAGAAGTTTGCGCAGGAGAATCGGTTGGCAGGCAGGATATCTGCTGGTAAATCATAGGATAAGAATAGGATAGTTCAGAATATTATTTTTAAATTATGCTTTTCTTTTTTCACATCTAACTGAATCAGGGACGGATTACAAACCGGGTTAGCGGGGCCGCTGCCCAGGGGCCCTTGGGGTGCAGGGGGCCCGTGGGCCCCAAGCCCAAAACAATTTGCAACGCTTATCAGCAATGTATTTTCGTTTGTCTATTTTAGAGGGCCTACATTCTTTGATCCTCTGCCTACAAGGTCCCCTGACCCTATAGGGAGGGTGTTTGGCTGCCAAGGGCCCTTGACTTGTGGTGGTTGTGGTGGTGGTGCAGGTGGTGGTGGTGGGGGGGGGCCTCGCGAACGTTTTACCCAGGGGCCCACACAACCCATAATCCGTCCCTGAACTGAATAGTGTTAACACGTAGATTTTAGCAGTATTTAGAAGACCGACTCTTGGTGTTTGAAAAGAAGCATCAGCCCAGTTATATTTTCTTTGATGAGCCTAGAGATATCTCAAGATTAAATTAAAATGATTGCACATTTATGGTATCATAGGAAAATTGGGTTATAAATCACTTTCCTATTCTACATGTGATTCTGTGTATTGACATTGTTGATCTGCATCTAATCTACTGTAATTAATGTAATTACAGGTGATGCAATATCCCAGCAGTCTGATAATCACCTGCACAATGAGGCAAAAGGCTTGGATTTTATATCCTTCATTCCTTCAGCACCATCCAAAGTTGA
Source organism: Brienomyrus brachyistius (assembly GCF_023856365.1). Classification (NCBI taxonomy): domain Eukaryota; kingdom Metazoa; phylum Chordata; class Actinopteri; order Osteoglossiformes; family Mormyridae; genus Brienomyrus; species Brienomyrus brachyistius. Next base: position 15,194 of record NW_026042801.1, read on the forward strand.
TGTCTTTTTACATCAAAAAGTTAGTGGGCCTTATCCTGACCTCTGGATGTTCTGCAAGAACTTGCTGCTGCTGTCCTATGGGCAAGCCGAAGTGGAACGAATAGAGGTGGAGACCTGCAACTTATCAGAGGAAACAGTTGTTGCACAGAGGCTTATATGCGACCATGTCAGAGTGTGTGGGGGAGCAACCAAAGCGCCTCTGACCAAAGGTGAAAGATGAGCGAAAAGCAAAAAAGAAAACTTGAGGAACTCAAGAGGAAGAGAGTCTCACTGGAAAGTGTATGTGAGAGTTTACAAAAGGATGCTGAGCACATGGCAGAGGAAGCAGAGAGTGCTGCTGGAACCAAAAGGGCAACATTACTTACCAAGTCCAATACTCTGAGCCGACGAGCGAAGGAGGAGAAAGAGCAGTTGGTGGTCTTAAATGCAGATACTGAAGAATAGGCTACTGAACTGTGACTCCTAACACATCAAGAGTGAATCGGTGGAAACAAAAATATTTAGGTTCTTTGCATTTTTGGAGTATTTTACTTTCTGTGCCTGTTTGTACATTGTTCACAGCCATAATACTTTATAATTACAAGGTAGTTTTATGTTAGAGCTCTTGCTCCAATAAATATGTGCCTTGTAATTAACTAAATTCTAGGCTATTCAGTTTTTTTTGCCCTCGTGATGGTCGTGGGTTGTGAAAAAAGCCTTCTTCTTAGGGGTACCGCTGGGGCCAGCCGGGCGTATGTCGTGGCTTCAGTGAGTACTTATGTTTGTCATGCTGCCTGTGTACTTTATAGCGGCACAACATATTTCTGCAAATTGCATGCGTCAAATTGTCTGTCTCTCTTAAAAAATATGAAGTGTCACCAAAATTTTAAACGGGGAATCAATCTCAATGAAAAATATTCGTCAAGTAACGTTTCTAAAATAATATAGACATACTAATAATTATATATTAATAAATCGGATGAACGATGCATCCCAAATTGTATCCGCTGCGCACTTCTTAATCAGGGCAATCGCATCGTGGAGGTTTCTGCAGACGCCCAAAAAGACTTACTTAAGAAAACTGTTGCATGATAATTTGTACCATTTTCAAGGGTGGGGGGCGTGCAGTAGATGCCCCCTTTATTTTTGTGCTTCTGCCGTTCAAACCGAGCAGCACTGAGTTTGTCATGGCACCTGACGCCAAATCTACTGCTTAGCTGCTACAGACAGAACTATCTTCAAATCACCACTAGGGGGTGTCAATGCTGCAGCTTCGTTCTATGGTTGATCTTTTTCAAAGACAGTTTTTTTTCTCTCTCTCCACATAATCAACTTAACTGATTAGCGTGCTTTCATAGTAATGGTTTTTAATCCGTGTTAATCTTCTGAACAATGACTAGTAAAGGTTCTATGAGGTTGTCCTACTTACTATGGATTTTAAGTTTTTTATCAAGGTGTTAAAACGTACCACAGTTGCCAGTCCTGTGTTTTATGTCTAGCAATTTGTACAGTTTCTTCAGTATAAACACATGCCATGATCTGTGAGAATCTCCTCCAGAACTCTGCATTTCCTCAAGATCTTTTTGTAATATTGCATCATGGCACTGCTCAGAACAACACAGATGGTGCATAACAACACAAGGGAGTACAAGACAACATGGTGCAGAAACAGTGCGATACAAAGCAGGACAAAACTGGATGATACGTGGTCAGTGGTGGATAAAGTGCAGTAACAGCTGTACAGTGCAGCTGCCGTGGAAATGACTGTTACAGGGGATGCAAAAGCTGCAGGTTTGAATTGTTTGGCGAATGAAGCTGTTCATGAATCTGCTAGTCAGTGTTTGTGGATGGTGGTCAGAGTCCTGGATTATAGACTGAACCTTGTTACTGTGGCAGTTAAAGTACAGCTGGTCAATGGAGGGCAGTTCAGTGCGAATGATGTTCTTAACAGACTTCGCAATGTACTGCCTTCCTGTCATGTGGCTCCACCATACCATAGTACTACTGTAAGAACTAGGGATGTAACGATACATTCAACTCACCATTTGATACGATTCACGATTCTGAGTTCACGATACAATTTTCTCATTTTTTGCAGAATGAGCTGCAGACAAATATATTCAAAAATATTCTTATATTTATCTTTCTGAACTGTTGACACTGTTGTGAACAGTGCAACTGAATTTGAATAAAATACTGTTGAAAAAAATCCCAAATCAAAATAAGTAAATAAAAAAAAATAAATCAAATAAATAAGCTAAGGTTTGCATGTGCAGCTTTTTAGCGTGCTTTGCCCTTTTAATAATCTTCACTCAGCTCACGGTGGTGCCAGTGGACCTGTTTGTGTATGTTATCAGTCTATTACAATGTTTGCATGCAGTTTATGTCTTGTCTGTGCTTTTCTCGCTGTTTCCTCCTCGTTTGTGATTACCGGAAAGCTAATATGCTGCCACACCGCCAATTGAAGATCGGGCGGTGCGTCCATCCATCCATTTTCTGAAACCACTTAATCCCAACTGAGATCGCGGGGGAGACCGGAGCCTATCCCGGGAACAAGGGGCGCAGACAGGAACCAAGCCCAGGCAGTCACCTACACACCGCAGGTCGCACACACTCACACAACTACAGGGCCAATTTAGACTCACCAGTCAACCTATCCTGCATGCTTTTGGACCGTGGGAGGAACCTGGAGTCCCCGGCGAAAACGGGGGAGAGCATGCGAACTCCACACAGAAAGGGCCCTGGACCGAAGCCAGCACTAACCACTGTGCCGTCCTCAGTTTCAAATTCATTCATCATCTCGCGTTCGCTCAAAACCAAAAACTGACGTACGATGTCGACGTGATACGCAGTGACATCTGACGTCAAACTCACATTGTGAAATCAAATGTAATATTACACCAGTTTTTCTGTTAAAGTACTGTGAAGTACTCCTACAATAGTGATTCATTTTCCACATCAGCCGGTTTAAATCTTCATGCATTTGCACCGATTTTTAACTGATTTGTGATTCATCATTACATGCCAGGGCCAGCAGCTCTGCATGGCTCGACCCTCATAAACATTCTCCACACATGCTGTTCAGGCAGTGGCCACAGAAATTCCCCCAGTGAACTTTATGCTTTCTGTCGGAGAGTATGCTGTGTTCTGGCCTTAAACCCTGCATACTACTTTGCAGACTTTGATCCTCTTAACAACAATTGGCATTTCTGGTGGCTGAATATCCATCCATCCGTCATCCAACTGCATGCTTAAAAGCTGTGAATAATAGTAATAATTCTTAAAATTGCAACTATCTAGAATTTCAGCCTAGTTACTCAGCTAAATTACTATTTAAACCTAGAATAATTTCTATAAGGGGCGGCATGGTGGTGCAGTGGTTAGCACTGTCGCCTCACACCTCTGGGACCCGGGTTCGTGTCTCCGCCTGGGTCACATGTGTGTGGAGTTTGCATGTTCTCCCCATGTCGTTGTGGGGTTTCCTCTGGGTACTCCGGTTTCCCCCCACAGTCCAAAAACATGCTGGGGCTAATTGGAGTTGCTGAATTGCCCGTAGGTGTGTGTGTGTGAGTGGATGGTGTGTGAGTGTGCCCTGCGATGGGCTGGCCCCCCATCCTGGGTTGTTCCCTGCCTCGTGCCCATTGATTCTGGGATAGGCTCCGGACCCCCCGCGACCCAATAGGATAAGCGGTTTGGAAAATGGATGGATGGATAATTTCTATATGTGTGATAGAATCAAAAAATATTTTGTTTTACATATAAATCTTCACAAGGTGTATTACACATGGTATTCCCCAGACACCGCCACCCCAACAGATGCTTTGTTTGTTAAGACAATAGCTCAGAAAGTGGTTGATCGATCTTTTGCAGCTTTTACCAAGGTTTGTACAAGCCAAAATTAAATTTTGAAACGGATCCCTGCCACACCCTGCCCTCCTGAACCTCCCGTTTCCTCCCTAGTGTGGTATAACGTGCCATGCCTGTTCCGCGTTTGTTTTACCTCTCCTTCCTGCCCTTGTGTTACTCATTTCAGGTGCCTCTAGTTTGCTCCCTGCTTAGCCTTGTATAAATGTGCTTCTCAGTCCTGCCTTTAATGTTGCTGCTGCTGTTTGCCTGTGTGTTCTTCCCTGCTTATGATTCCCCCGTGATCCAGTTGTGATCCAGTTGTCTTCATATCATGTATTCACATTCCTCAGCTGAGAGTGAACAAAGTTCTGTGGAAAGTATCTGACTACAGATAGACTTTCACCCAGTTCTCTGCGGGAGCTCTGATTACAGAGTGACTCCCCGACTACTTCTGAAGCCCTTCCTTAAGTATCCAGACCAGGTGATGGCATGTTTCTGAAGACTGACTAATTTCGGTCAATGGTTAATTTTAGGGGCATTGCTGACCTTGGTTCTCAAGTCCCCAGCCAATCAGATCACTTTAGGGGGTGGTTGTAATTCCCTTGTTCTACCATGAGAGAATCTCTCTCAGTTTGGTGGGTTGAGCCGAAGTTTCTGTATTTCTCTTAGGAAAAGCTATACTGCCTTAAATCTGAGAGTATAATACTCCTCGTCTCATGCCTATTCAAACGAGACCAAACATGCGTGTATTTGTCCCTAACATCTATGTGTGCTGAGTTATCCTGTTTATAGTGGAAAAGGTGTCTGTGTCTGGAGGCTGACAGCTGTTGTTGCTGTGGATTGATTGTGGAACTCTGGTCACTCCGGGGGTGAAAGGTCTTGCTTTTTCTGTGCTGCTCCAGTTATTCCTATCCAGTCTCTCAGGAGCCGGCAGGCCTTTGCCTTCCTTAAAAGGGGTGGTTTGACGAGTTGAGTCCAGTCTTGCCTGGGCCAGCGGAGCTCTGAAATAGACTGATGCAGGCTGATCAGAGTTGGGGCCTGCAGGACCTATAAGTTTTATGTCCTTACAGAATGTAAGTGGCATCATACTAAACTAGTGGTGTTCGAACTAGCATGGAAAGAGGCTATGGGTAGCTACAAAAAGGCTCTTAGTGCCGCCAAATCATCTAGTATCTATCAGAACTAATTGAAATAAACAAAAATAATCCTAGATTCCTATTTACTATGGTGTCCAAGCTGACTAATAACCAGACCACTGGTTATTTTCCAGTGACGACTTTATGAAACTTTTTGACCAAAAATATGCTCAATTAAACAGAACATTTTGAATATTGAATATTGGTTAACCAGTCAGAACTGATGTACTTAATTTTATCTTCAAATTCATCTACTTGTATGCTAGACCTGTTCCATCAAAATTATTCAGCGATGCTCCCAGCATTGATTGAACCGCTACTAGCAATAGTTAAACTAAAACATATAATCATATTACCCCAATTTTATCTTCACTGCACTGGCTGCCAGTTAGATTTCGTGTTGACTACAAAACACTGCTCTTAACCTATAAAGCTGTAAATGGTCTTGCACCGCAGTATGTGAGTGACCTCATTTGCGTTCCGAATCATACACTTAGATGACGAGATGGAGGTATTCTATCCGTACCCAGAATAAAGAACATTACCTTTGGGGGAAGAGCATTTGCTCATAAAGCACCACAGCTATGGAATAAACTTCCTATTAGTGTTCGGAACTCAGACACAATCTCTGCTTTTAAGTCAAGGCTTAAGATGTACCTCTTTCGCCAGTCTTTTGGATAGTTAAATCTTCTTTTCTAAGGTGAATGGGAAATCTGGAGGTTCATAGTTATTTGAGATTGAAGGGGAAAGGGGGGATTGGTGCTGTCGTCCTGCCACTCTCGCCGATCACTTAAGCTGTGGATGGGAGGTGGCTTGACGCCAAAACCTCTGTAAACCCTCATGCCTGTGCTTCCTTCCAGGTCACTCTTTTAGGCAGGCTGTCATAGTTGCTTTAGTCCTGCCGGTTAGGTGTAGGGCAATAACTCTTCTCCATCTTCTCTTTTTCGAGCTGATACCGAGCCGACTACACCGTGTGAACCCGCACCTGGACTCCTGGATATAACTACATGAAACCAACTGGGACTTTATAACTATATGAACTCTAATGAATGTCAATGTAAATGCAGTTTCATGCTCCTTGGTCGCCCAGAGGAGGATGGGGTCCCCTTCTGAGTCTAGGTTCCACTCAAGGTTTCTTCCTGCTAGAGGGAGTTTCCTTGCCACTGTCGCCTCAGGCTTTTAAATATAAATATAAATATATAAAATATATAAAATATATTTTTGGCCACAACCGGGATTCGAACCCCGGTCTCCCGTGTGAAAGGCGGCGATCTTACCACTACACTATCCAGCAACTATATAATATAAGGGAGATTTACGGGAAAATACTAATACGGGAGGACGGCGGGAAAGAGAAGTAAAATACGGTAGTTTCCCGGCCAAAACGGGAGGCTCCAGTATCCCTTACATTTTAAGACAGGAAATATAAAATAATATAAATTATATAAAATATAATATAAATATAAATATAAATATATAAAATATATAAAATATACTTTTGGCCACAACCGGGATTCGAACCCCGGTCTCCCGTGTGAAAGGCGGCGATCTTACCACTACACTATCCAGCAACTATATAATATAAGGGAGATTTACGGGAAAATACTAATACGGGAGGACGGCGGGAAAGAGAAGTAAAATACGGTAGTCTTCCCGGCCAAAACGGGAGACTTGACCTTGACAGCTATGGCTGTCTCTGGCCACGCCCCCTACAGTCGGTCCGGCCCCTGTTCGCGTGTTCGCGGAAAACGACTTCATTTATTTTCTTATTGATTTATCGACAGACTTTTTAGACGTTATAATAACAACACTCTATTGATCCCCCTCTTACTGTCCATGATACACAATGACGAGACACATGTTCACTAATGACGAGAACTATTCTATTTTTCATGCCGGGGGTCCTTCAAATCTTACATTTACAAATCTTGTTCTTGTTCTCTGCTTTCTCCTTTCTCGTTCCCGTAGATATATATTATTATACGGAGATTTACGGAGTCTTCAAAGACGGTCCGGCTCCAGCTCAAGGATCACTGTTGCTGTGGTGTAGATCAGCTGATCTGTAGTAGTCTTCTACGTACATCTTCTAGTAGACCTTCTGAGGGTACTTCACGCATTCTTGGTCGGAGGGTCCAGGTTTCCAGCTTAGCTTATTCTTATTTCTCAGGTCAGCTGCTCTTGTTTGGGATGTGCTTGACCGGCGTATACGACAGCGTGTACCAGTTCCCACTAATATCCAACAACTTCGCACAGCCATTGAAGAGGAGTGGACCAACATTCCACAGGCCACAATTGACAATCTGATAAACTCTATGCGAAGAAGATGTGTTGCATTGCATGAGGCAAATGGTGGTCACACCAGATACTGACCGGTTCTGAGTCCCCAGACCCCCAATAAAGCAAAAAACTGCACATTCCAGGGTGGCCTTTTATTGTGGGCAGTATAAGGTACACCTGTGCACTACCCATGATGTCAGATCAGCATCTTGATGTGGCACACCTGTGAGGTGGGATGGATTATCTCAGCAAAGCAGAAGTGCTCACTATCACACATTTAGACTGATTTGTGAGAAATGTTTGAGAGAAATGGTAATATTGTGTATCTGGAATGAATTGTAGGTCTTTAAGTCCATCTCATGAAAAATGGGAGCAGAAACAAGAGTGTTGCGTTTATATTTTTGTTCAGTATAGAATAAGCCCAGATTTATGTTTATTCAGTGGAGATAAGTACAACCTCTAAAGATAGGCCTACACCCGTTTTGGCAGTGTCTCCGGATCCCATGACAAATAATGCCTTCAGTACATCCTCCTCAACCCACACTGAAAGCAGAAGTGCTATGGGCTTTGCAAACGGTTTGCCGACATCACTCCTATACGTCCAATGATGACATTCACACCGTCTCCAGGGTGATGTTCCTGACTCGCAGGGTCACTTGTGGTAAAGATAAAACCGCTTTTCTTGCGCGATTTGGACTCGCTCCATATATTAAAAGGGAGCTTCGTTGTCATGTTTGACGTAAGTATGAACAGGACCATCAAAAGAAAACAACTGGATGTGCATGTCAGGTATTGGGTGAATTATGAGAATGGCTCTCGAGTGCAGTCCTGGTTCTGGGATCACAGTACATGAGCCACTCCACCGCTGAAGACTTACTGGAGAAGTTTAAGGTAAGCCATTCAATAACATTTAAACTCATTAACGAACCCATGATTTTTAAATATCCATGGTTTATCTTTACATGTGTTTAAATGGGAGAACCATATTTATTGGTAAGCATATTTTAAAGATTTTATTGCTGCTTCATGGCTTTTGCTGCAAAAAAAATAGTTCATTGAGGAAATAGAATGTTTAAGTGTTGTGTAGCAACATGTACAGCTGTTGTACAGGCAAAAACTCTGGCTCAGTCCAAAGGAGGTGGATATAGGAATGGCTGTCATCAAGGTGGGACTTCTGTGAATTCACTGGTATCTTTACATACAAATGTATCAACCAATTGTGAAGTAAAAAATATGTGAATAACATGGAGTTTGAGCTGGTTTGATATGTACAGCTGAGGTAGTGTTAACCTTGGGCTGAGTGTGCAGAAAGATTCTGGAAATTTGACAAACCATCTTTTTGTCAGAGACAGTCAGGAGCCAAAGGCAGTGGAAGTGACCTTGGTGTCCTTCAGATTAAAAAAAATTGCCAGATTGTGCTCTCAAAAATGTGCAAAAAGGCCTTGGATAAATGCCCTCTGAAGTACTCGATTGTACATGAGATGACGTGCTTGGACCCAAACAAAATGCACACCAGCCAGATAACTGCCAGCAGAAAAGGAGAAATCTCATGCAGAAGTTTGCGCAGGAGAATCGGTTGGCAGGCAGGATATCTGCTGGTAAATCATAGGATAAGAATAGGATAGTTCAGAATATTATTTTTAAATTATGCTTTTCTTTTTTCACATCTAACTGAATCAGGGACGGATTACAAACCGGGTTAGCGGGGCCGCTGCCCAGGGGCCCTTGGGGTGCCCCGTGGGCCCCAAGCCCAAAACAATTTGCAACGCTTATCAGCAATGTATTTTCGTTTGTCTATTTTAGAGGGCCTACATTCTTTGATCCTCTGCCTACAAGGTCCCCTGACCCTATAGGGAGGGTGTTTGGCTGCCAAGGGCCCTTGACTTGTGGTGGTTGTGGTGGTGGTGCAGGTGGTGGTGGTGGGGGGGGGCCTCGCGAACGTTTTACCCAGGGGCCCACACAACCCATAATCCGTCCCTGAACTGAATAGTGTTAACACGTAGATTTTAGCAGTATTTAGAAGACCGACTCTTGGTGTTTGAAAAGAAGCATCAGCCCAGTTATATTTTCTTTGATGAGCCTAGAGATATCTCAAGATTAAATTAAAATGATTGCACATTTATGGTATCATAGGAAAATTGGGTTATAAATCACTTTCCTATTCTACATGTGATTCTGTGTATTGACATTGTTGATCTGCATCTAATCTACTGTAATTAATGTAATTACAGGTGATGCAATATCCCAGCAGTCTGATAATCACCTGCACAATGAGGCAAAAGGCTTGGATTTTATATCCTTCATTCCTTCAGCACCATCCAAAGTTGATGTCTTTTTACATCAAAAAGTTAGTGGGCCTTATCCTGACCTCTGGATGTTCTGCAAGAACTTGCTGCTGCTGTCCTATGGGCAAGCCGAAGTGGAACGAATAGAGGTGGAGACCTGCAACTTATCAGAGGAAACAGTTGTTGCACAGAGGCTTATATGCGACCATGTCAGAGTGTGTGGGGGAGCAACCAAAGCGCCTCTGACCAAAGGTGAAAGATGAGCGAAAAGCAAAAAAGAAAACTTGAGGAACTCAAGAGGAAGAGAGTCTCACTGGAAAGTGTATGTGAGAGTTTACAAAAGGATGCTGAGCACATGGCAGAGGAAGCAGAGAGTGCTGCTGGAACCAAAAGGGCAACATTACTTACCAAGTCCAATACTCTGAGCCGACGAGCGAAGGAGGAGAAAGAGCAGTTGGTGGTCTTAAATGCAGATACTGAAGAATAGGCTACTGAACTGTGACTCCTAACACATCAAGAGTGAATCGGTGGAAACAAAAATATTTAGGTTCTTTGCATTTTTGGAGTATTTTACTTTCTGTGCCTGTTTGTACATTGTTCACAGCCATAATACTTTATAATTACAAGGTAGTTTTATGTTAGAGCTCTTGCTCCAATAAATATGTGCCTTGTAATTAACTAAATTCTAGGCTATTCAGTTTTTTTTGCCCTCGTGATGGTCGTGGGTTGTGAAAAAAGCCTTCTTCTTAGGGGTACCGCTGGGGCCAGCCGGGCGTATGTCGTGGCTTCAGTGAGTACTTATGTTTGTCATGCTGCCTGTGTACTTTATAGCGGCACAACATATTTCTGCAAATTGCATGCGTCAAATTGTCTGTCTCTCTTAAAAAATATGAAGTGTCACCAAAATTTTAAACGGGGAATCAATCTCAATGAAAAATATTCGTCAAGTAACGTTTCTAAAATAATATAGACATACTAATAATTATATATTAATAAATCGGATGAACGATGCATCCCAAATTGTATCCGCTGCGCACTTCTTAATCAGGGCAATCGCATCGTGGAGGTTTCTGCAGACGCCCAAAAAGACTTACTTAAGAAAACTGTTGCATGATAATTTGTACCATTTTCAAGGGTGGGGGGCGTGCAGTAGATGCCCCCTTTATTTTTGTGCTTCTGCCGTTCAAACCGAGCAGCACTGAGTTTGTCATGGCACCTGACGCCAAATCTACTGCTTAGCTGCTACAGACAGAACTATCTTCAAATCACCACTAGGGGGTGTCAATGCTGCAGCTTCGTTCTATGGTTGATCTTTTTCAAAGACAGTTTTTTTTCTCTCTCTCCACATAATCAACTTAACTGATTAGCGTGCTTTCATAGTAATGGTTTTTAATCCGTGTTAATCTTCTGAACAATGACTAGTAAAGGTTCTATGAGGTTGTCCTACTTACTATGGATTTTAAGTTTTTTATCAAGGTGTTAAAACGTACCACAGTTGCCAGTCCTGTGTTTTATGTCTAGCAATTTGTACAGTTTCTTCAGTATAAACACATGCCATGATCTGTGAGAATCTCCTCCAGAACTCTGCATTTCCTCAAGATCTTTTTGTAATATTGCATCATGGCACTGCTCAGAACAACACAGATGGTGCATAACAACACAAGGGAGTACAAGACAACATGGTGCAGAAACAGTGCGATACAAAGCAGGACAAAACTGGATGATACGTGGTCAGTGGTGGATAAAGTGCAGTAACAGCTGTACAGTGCAGCTGCCGTGGAAATGACTGTTACAGGGGATGCAAAAGCTGCAGGTTTGAATTGTTTGGCGAATGAAGCTGTTCATGAATCTGCTAGTCAGTGTTTGTGGATGGTGGTCAGAGTCCTGGATTATAGACTGAACCTTGTTACTGTGGCAGTTAAAGTACAGCTGGTCAATGGAGGGCAGTTCAGTGCGAATGATGTTCTTAACAGACTTCGCAATGTACTGCCTTCCTGTCATGTGGCTCCACCATACCATAGTACTACTGTAAGAACTAGGGATGTAACGATACATTCAACTCACCATTTGATACGATTCACGATTCTGAGTTCACGATACAATTTTCTCATTTTTTGCAGAATGAGCTGCAGACAAATATATTCAAAAATATTCTTATATTTATCTTTCTGAACTGTTGACACTGTTGTGAACAGTGCAACTGAATTTGAATAAAATACTGTTGAAAAAAATCCCAAATCAAAATAAGTAAATAAAAAAAAATAAATCAAATAAATAAGCTAAGGTTTGCATGTGCAGCTTTTTAGCGTGCTTTGCCCTTTTAATAATCTTCACTCAGCTCACGGTGGTGCCAGTGGACCTGTTTGTGTATGTTATCAGTCTATTACAATGTTTGCATGCAGTTTATGTCTTGTCTGTGCTTTTCTCGCTGTTTCCTCCTCGTTTGTGATTACCGGAAAGCTAATATGCTGCCACACCGCCAATTGAAGATCGGGCGGTGCGTCCATCCATCCATTTTCTGAAACCACTTAATCCCAACTGAGATCGCGGGGGAGACCGGAGCCTATCCCGGGAACAAGGGGCGCAGACAGGAACCAAGCCCAGGCAGTCACCTACACACCGCAGGTCGCACACACTCACACAACTACAGGGCCAATTTAGACTCACCAGTCAACCTATCCTGCATGCTTTTGGACCGTGGGAGGAACCTGGAGTCCCCGGCGAAAACGGGGAGAGCATGCGAACTCCACACAGAAAGGGCCCTGGACCGAAGCCAGCACTAACCACTGTGCCGTCCTCAGTTTCAAATTCATTCATCATCTCGCGTTCGCTCAAAACCAAAAACTGACGTACGATGTCGACGTGATACGCAGTGACATCTGACGTCAAACTCACATTGTGAAATCAAATGTAATATTACACCAGTTTTTCTGTTAAAGTACTGTGAAGTACTCCTACAATAGTGATTCATTTTCCACATCAGCCGGTTTAAATCTTCATGCATTTGCACCGATTTTTAACTGATTTGTGATTCATCATTACATGCCAGGGCCAGCAGCTCTGCATGGCTCGACCCTCATAAACATTCTCCACACATGCTGTTCAGGCAGTGGCCACAGAAATTCCCCCAGTGAACTTTATGCTTTCTGTCGGAGAGTATGCTGTGTTCTGGCCTTAAACCCTGCATACTACTTTGCAGACTTTGATCCTCTTAACAACAATTGGCATTTCTGGTGGCTGAATATCCATCCATCCGTCATCCAACTGCATGCTTAAAAGCTGTGAATAATAGTAATAATTCTTAAAATTGCAACTATCTAGAATTTCAGCCTAGTTACTCAGCTAAATTACTATTTAAACCTAGAATAATTTCTATAAGGGGCGGCATGGTGGTGCAGTGGTTAGCACTGTCGCCTCACACCTCTGGGACCCGGGTTCGTGTCTCCGCCTGGGTCACATGTGTGTGGAGTTTGCATGTTCTCCCCATGTCGTTGTGGGGTTTCCTCTGGGTACTCCGGTTTCCCCCCACAGTCCAAAAACATGCTGGGGCTAATTGGAGTTGCTGAATTGCCCGTAGGTGTGTGTGTGTGAGTGGATGGTGTGTGAGTGTGCCCTGCGATGGGCTGGCCCCCCATCCTGGGTTGTTCCCTGCCTCGTGCCCATTGATTCTGGGATAGGCTCCGGACCCCCCGCGACCCAATAGGATAAGCGGTTTGGAAAATGGATGGATGGATAATTTCTATATGTGTGATAGAATCAAAAAATATTTTGTTTTACATATAAATCTTCACAAGGTGTATTACACATGGTATTCCCCAGACACCGCCACCCCAACAGATGCTTTGTTTGTTAAGACAATAGCTCAGAAAGTGGTTGATCGATCTTTTGCAGCTTTTACCAAGGTTTGTACAAGCCAAAATTAAATTTTGAAACGGATCCCTGCCACACCCTGCCCTCCTGAACCTCCCGTTTCCTCCCTAGTGTGGTATAACGTGCCATGCCTGTTCCGCGTTTGTTTTACCTCTCCTTCCTGCCCTTGTGTTACTCATTTCAGGTGCCTCTAGTTTGCTCCCTGCTTAGCCTTGTATAAATGTGCTTCTCAGTCCTGCCTTTAATGTTGCTGCTGCTGTTTGCCTGTGTGTTCTTCCCTGCTTATGATTCCCCCGTGATCCAGTTGTGATCCAGTTGTCTTCATATCATGTATTCACATTCCTCAGCTGAGAGTGAACAAAGTTCTGTGGAAAGTATCTGACTACAGATAGACTTTCACCCAGTTCTCTGCGGGAGCTCTGATTACAGAGTGACTCCCCGACTACTTCTGAAGCCCTTCCTTAAGTATCCAGACCAGGTGATGGCATGTTTCTGAAGACTGACTAATTTCGGTCAATGGTTAATTTTAGGGGCATTGCTGACCTTGGTTCTCAAGTCCCCAGCCAATCAGATCACTTTAGGGGGTGGTTGTAATTCCCTTGTTCTACCATGAGAGAATCTCTCTCAGTTTGGTGGGTTGAGCCGAAGTTTCTGTATTTCTCTTAGGAAAAGCTATACTGCCTTAAATCTGAGAGTATAATACTCCTCGTCTCATGCCTATTCAAACGAGACCAAACATGCGTGTATTTGTCCCTAACATCTATGTGTGCTGAGTTATCCTGTTTATAGTGGAAAAGGTGTCTGTGTCTGGAGGCTGACAGCTGTTGTTGCTGTGGATTGATTGTGGAACTCTGGTCACTCCGGGGGTGAAAGGTCTTGCTTTTTCTGTGCTGCTCCAGTTATTCCTATCCAGTCTCTCAGGAGCCGGCAGGCCTTTGCCTTCCTTAAAAGGGGTGGTTTGACGAGTTGAGTCCAGTCTTGCCTGGGCCAGCGGAGCTCTGAAATAGACTGATGCAGGCTGATCAGAGTTGGGGCCTGCAGGACCTATAAGTTTTATGTCCTTACAGAATGTAAGTGGCATCATACTAAACTAGTGGTGTTCGAACTAGCATGGAAAGAGGCTATGGGTAGCTACAAAAAGGCTCTTAGTGCCGCCAAATCATCTAGTATCTATCAGAACTAATTGAAATAAACAAAAATAATCCTAGATTCCTATTTACTATGGTGTCCAAGCTGACTAATAACCAGACCACTGGTTATTTTCCAGTGACGACTTTATGAAACTTTTTGACCAAAAATATGCTCAATTAAACAGAACATTTTGAATATTGAATATTGGTTAACCAGTCAGAACTGATGTACTTAATTTTATCTTCAAATTCATCTACTTGTATGCTAGAACCTGTTCCATCAAAATTATTCAGCGATGCTCCCAGCATTGATTGAACCGCTACTAGCAATAGTTAAACTAAAACATATAATCATATTACCCCAATTTTATCTTCACTGCACTGGCTGCCAGTTAGATTTCGTGTTGACTACAAAACACTGCTCTTAACCTATAAAGCTGTAAATGGTCTTGCACCGCAGTATGTGAGTGACCTCATTTGCGTTCCGAATCATACACTTAGATGACGAGATGGAGGTATTCTATCCGTACCCAGAATAAAGAACATTACCTTTGGGGGAAGAGCATTTGCTCATAAAGCACCACAGCTATGGAATAAACTTCCTATTAGTGTTCGGAACTCAGACACAATCTCTGCTTTTAAGTCAAGGCTTAAGATGTACCTCTTTCGCCAGTCTTTTGGATAGTTAAATCTTCTTTTCTAAGGTGAATGGGAAATCTGGAGGTTCATAGTTATTTGAGATTGAAGGGGAAAGGGGGGATTGGTGCTGTCGTCCTGCCACTCTCGCCGATCACTTAAGCTGTGGATGGGAGGTGGCTTGACGCCAAAACCTCTGTAAACCCTCATGCCTGTGCTTCCTTCCAGGTCACTCTTTTAGGCAGGCTGTCATAGTTGCTTTAGTCCTGCCGGTTAGGTGTAGGGCAATAACTCTTCTCCATCTTCTCTTTTTCGAGCTGATACCGAGCCGACTACACCGTGTGAACCCGCACCTGGACTCCTGGATATAACTACATGAAACCAACTGGGACTTTATAACTATATGAACTCTAATGAATGTCAATGTAAATGCAGTTTCATGCTCCTTGGTCGCCCAGAGGAGGATGGGGTCCCCTTCTGAGTCTAGGTTCCACTCAAGGTTTCTTCCTGCTAGAGGGAGTTTCCTTGCCACTGTCGCCTCAGGCTTTTAAATATAAATATAAATATATAAAATATATAAAATATATTTTTGGCCACAACCGGGATTCGAACCCCGGTCTCCCGTGTGAAAGGCGGCGATCTTACCACTACACTATCCAGCAACTATATAATATAAGGGAGATTTACGGGAAAATACTAATACGGGAGGACGGCGGGAAAGAGAAGTAAAATACGGTAGTTTCCCGGCCAAAACGGGAGGCTCCAGTATCCCTTACATTTTAAGACAGGAAATATAAAATAATATAAATTATATAAAATATAATATAAATATAAATATAAATATATAAAATATATAAAATATATTTTTGGCCACAACCGGGATTCGAACCCCGGTCTCCCGTGTGAAAGGCGGCGATCTTACCACTACACTATCCAGCAACTATATAATATAAGGGAGATTTACGGGAAAATACTAATACGGGAGGACGGCGGGAAAGAGAAGTAAAATACGGTAGTTTCCCGGCCAAAACGGGAGACTTGACAGCTATGGCTGTCTCTGGCCACGCCCCCTACAGTCGGTCCGGCCCCTGTTCGCGTGTTCGCGAAAACGACTTCATTTATTTTCTTATTGATTTATCGACAGACTTTTTAGACGTTATAATAACAACACTCTATTGATCCCCCTCTTACTGTCCATGATACACAATGACGAGACACATGTTCACTAATGACGAGAACTATTCTATTTTTCATGCCGGGGGTCCTTCAAATCTTACATTTACAAATCTTGTTCTTGTTCTCTGCTTTCTCCTTTCTCGTTCCCGTAGATATATATTATTATACGGAGATTTACGGAGTCTTCAAAGACGGTCCGGCTCCAGCTCAAGGATCACTGTTGCTGTGGTGTAGATCAGCTGATCTGTAGTAGTCTTCTACGTACATCTTCTAGTAGACCTTCTGAGGGTACTTCACGCATTCTTGGTCGGAGGGTCCAGGTTTCCAGCTTAGCTTATTTCTTATTTCTCAGGTCAGCTGCTCTTGTTTGGGATGTGCTTGACCGGCGTATACGACAGCGTGTACCAGTTCCCACTAATATCCAACAACTTCGCACAGCCATTGAAGAGGAGTGGACCAACATTCCACAGGCCACAATTGACAATCTGATAAACTCTATGCGAAGAAGATGTGTTGCATTGCATGAGGCAAATGGTGGTCACACCAGATACTGACCGGTTCTGAGTCCCCAGACCCCCAATAAAGCAAAAAACTGCACATTCCAGGGTGGCCTTTTATTGTGGGCAGTATAAGGTACACCTGTGCACTACCCATGATGTCAGATCAGCATCTTGATGTGGCACACCTGTGAGGTGGGATGGATTATCTCAGCAAAGCAGAAGTGCTCACTATCACACATTTAGACTGATTTGTGAGAAATGTTTGAGAGAAATGGTAATATTGTGTATCTGGAATGAATTGTAGGTCTTTAAGTCCATCTCATGAAAAATGGGAGCAGAAACAAGAGTGTTGCGTTTATATTTTTGTTCAGTATAGAATAAGCCCAGATTTATGTTTATTCAGTGGAGATAAGTACAACCTCTAAAGATAGGCCTACACCCGTTTTGGCAGTGTCTCCGGATCCCATGACAAATAATGCCTTCAGTACATCCTCCTCAACCCACACTGAAAGCAGAAGTGCTATGGGCTTTGCAAACGGTTTGCCGACATCACTCCTATACGTCCAATGATGACATTCACACCGTCTCCAGGGTGATGTTCCCTGACTCGCAGGGTCACTTGTGGTAAAGATAAAACCGCTTTTCTTGCGCGATTTGGACTCGCTCCATATATTAAAAGGGAGCTTCGTTGTCATGTTTGACGTAAGTATGAACAGGACCATCAAAAGAAAACAACTGGATGTGCATGTCAGGTATTGGGTGAATTATGAGAATGGCTCTCGAGTGCAGTCCTGGTTCTGGGATCACAGTACATGAGCCACTCCACCGCTGAAGACTTACTGGAGAAGTTTAAGGTAAGCCATTCAATAACATTTAAACTCATTAACGAACCCATGATTTTTAAATATCCATGGTTTATCTTTACATGTGTTTAAATGGGAGAACCATATTTATTGGTAAGCATATTTTAAAGATTTTATTGCTGCTTCATGGCTTTTGCTGCAAAAAAAATAGTTCATTGAGGAAATAGAATGTTTAAGTGTTGTGTAGCAACATGTACAGCTGTTGTACAGGCAAAAACTCTGGCTCAGTCCAAAGGAGGTGGATATAGGAATGGCTGTCATCAAGGTGGGACTTCTGTGAATTCACTGGTATCTTTACATACAAATGTATCAAACAATTGTGAAGTAAAAAATATGTGAATAACATGGAGTTTGAGCTGGTTTGATATGTACAGCTGAGGTAGTGTTAACCTTGGGCTGAGTGTGCAGAAAGATTCTGGAAATTTGACAAACCATCTTTTTGTCAGAGACAGTCAGGAGCCAAAGGCAGTGGAAGTGACCTTGGTGTCCTTCAGATTAAAAAAAATTGCCAGATTGTGCTCTCAAAAATGTGCAAAAAGGCCTTGGATAAATGCCCTCTGAAGTACTCGATTGTACATGAGATGACGTGCTTGGACCCAAACAAAATGCACACCAGCCAGATAACTGCCAGCAGAAAAGGAGAAATCTCATGCAGAAGTTTGCGCAGGAGAATCGGTTGGCAGGCAGGATATCTGCTGGTAAATCATAGGATAAGAATAGGATAGTTCAGAATATTATTTTTAAATTATGCTTTTCTTTTTTCACATCTAACTGAATCAGGGACGGATTACAAACCGGGTTAGCGGGGCCGCTGCCCAGGGGCCCTTGGGGTGCAGGGGGCCCGTGGGCCCCAAGCCCAAAACAATTTGCAACGCTTATCAGCAATGTATTTTCGTTTGTCTATTTTAGAGGGCCTACATTCTTTGATCCTCTGCCTACAAGGTCCCCTGACCCTATAGGGAGGGTGTTTGGCTGCCAAGGGCCCTTGACTTGTGGTGGTTGTGGTGGTGGTGCAGGTGGTGGTGGTGGGGGGGGGGCCTCGCGAACGTTTTACCCAGGGGCCCACACAACCCATAATCCGTCCCTGAACTGAATAGTGTTAACACGTAGATTTTAGCAGTATTTAGAAGACCGACTCTTGGTGTTTGAAAAGAAGCATCAGCCCAGTTATATTTTCTTTGATGAGCCTAGAGATATCTCAAGATTAAATTAAAATGATTGCACATTTATGGTATCATAGGAAAATTGGGTTATAAATCACTTTCCTATTCTACATGTGATTCTGTGTATTGACATTGTTGATCTGCATCTAATCTACTGTAATTAATGTAATTACAGGTGATGCAATATCCCAGCAGTCTGATAATCACCTGCACAATGAGGCAAAAGGCTTGGATTTTATATCCTTCATTCCTTCAGCACCATCCAAAGTTGATGTCTTTTTACATCAAAAAGTTAGTGGGCCTTATCCTGACCTCTGGATGTTCTGCAAGAACTTGCTGCTGCTGTCCTATGGGCAAGCCGAAGTGGAACGAATAGAGGTGGAGACCTGCAACTTATCAGAGGAAACAGTTGTTGCACAGAGGCTTATATGCGACCATGTCAGAGTGTGTGGGGGAGCAACCAAAGCGCCTCTGACCAAAGGTGAAAGATGAGCGAAAAGCAAAAAAGAAAACTTGAGGAACTCAAGAGGAAGAGAGTCTCACTGGAAAGTGTATGTGAGAGTTTACAAAAGGATGCTGAGCACATGGCAGAGGAAGCAGAGAGTGCTGCTGGAACCAAAAGGGCAACATTACTTACCAAGTCCAATACTCTGAGCCGACGAGCGAAGGAGGAGAAAGAGCAGTTGGTGGTCTTAAATGCAGATACTGAAGAATAGGCTACTGAACTGTGACTCCTAACACATCAAGAGTGAATCGGTGGAAACAAAAATATTTAGGTTCTTTGCATTTTTGGAGTATTTTACTTTCTGTGCCTGTTTGTACATTGTTCACAGCCATAATACTTTATAATTACAAGGTAGTTTTATGTTAGAGCTCTTGCTCCAATAAATATGTGCCTTGTAATTAACTAAATTCTAGGCTATTCAGTTTTTTTTGCCCTCGTGATGGTCGTGGGTTGTGAAAAAAGCCTTCTTCTTAGGGGTACCGCTGGGGCCAGCCGGGCGTATGTCGTGGCTTCAGTGAGTACTTATGTTTGTCATGCTGCCTGTGTACTTTATAGCGGCACAACATATTTCTGCAAATTGCATGCGTCAAATTGTCTGTCTCTCTTAAAAAATATGAAGTGTCACCAAAATTTTAAACGGGGAATCAATCTCAATGAAAAATATTCGTCAAGTAACGTTTCTAAAATAATATAGACATACTAATAATTATATATTAATAAATCGGATGAACGATGCATCCCAAATTGTATCCGCTGCGCACTTCTTAATCAGGGCAATCGCATCGTGGAGGTTTCTGCAGACGCCCAAAAAGACTTACTTAAGAAAACTGTTGCATGATAATTTGTACCATTTTCAAGGGTGGGGGGCGTGCAGTAGATGCCCCCTTTATTTTTGTGCTTCTGCCGTTCAAACCGAGCAGCACTGAGTTTGTCATGGCACCTGACGCCAAATCTACTGCTTAGCTGCTACAGACAGAACTATCTTCAAATCACCACTAGGGGGTGTCAATGCTGCAGCTTCGTTCTATGGTTGATCTTTTTCAAAGACAGTTTTTTTTCTCTCTCTCCACATAATCAACTTAACTGATTAGCGTGCTTTCATAGTAATGGTTTTTAATCCGTGTTAATCTTCTGAACAATGACTAGTAAAGGTTCTATGAGGTTGTCCTACTTACTATGGATTTTAAGTTTTTTATCAAGGTGTTAAAACGTACCACAGTTGCCAGTCCTGTGTTTTATGTCTAGCAATTTGTACAGTTTCTTCAGTATAAACACATGCCATGATCTGTGAGAATCTCCTCCAGAACTCTGCATTTCCTCAAGATCTTTTTGTAATATTGCATCATGGCACTGCTCAGAACAACACAGATGGTGCATAACAACACAAGGGAGTACAAGACAACATGGTGCAGAAACAGTGCGATACAAAGCAGGACAAAACTGGATGATACGTGGTCAGTGGTGGATAAAGTGCAGTAACAGCTGTACAGTGCAGCTGCCGTGGAAATGACTGTTACAGGGGATGCAAAAGCTGCAGGTTTGAATTGTTTGGCGAATGAAGCTGTTCATGAATCTGCTAGTCAGTGTTTGTGGATGGTGGTCAGAGTCCTGGATTATAGACTGAACCTTGTTACTGTGGCAGTTAAAGTACAGCTGGTCAATGGAGGGCAGTTCAGTGCGAATGATGTTCTTAACAGACTTCGCAATGTACTGCCTTCCTGTCATGTGGCTCCACCATACCATAGTACTACTGTAAGAACTAGGGATGTAACGATACATTCAACTCACCATTTGATACGATTCACGATTCTGAGTTCACGATACAATTTTCTCATTTTTTGCAGAATGAGCTGCAGACAAATATATTCAAAAATATTCTTATATTTATCTTTCTGAACTGTTGACACTGTTGTGAACAGTGCAACTGAATTTGAATAAAATACTGTTGAAAAAAATCCCAAATCAAAATAAGTAAATAAAAAAAAATAAATCAAATAAATAAGCTAAGGTTTGCATGTGCAGCTTTTTAGCGTGCTTTGCCCTTTTAATAATCTTCACTCAGCTCACGGTGGTGCCAGTGGACCTGTTTGTGTATGTTATCAGTCTATTACAATGTTTGCATGCAGTTTATGTCTTGTCTGTGCTTTTCTCGCTGTTTCCTCCTCGTTTGTGATTACCGGAAAGCTAATATGCTGCCACACCGCCAATTGAAGATCGGGCGGTGCGTCCATCCATCCATTTTCTGAAACCACTTAATCCCAACTGAGATCGCGGGGGAGACCGGAGCCTATCCCGGGAACAAGGGGCGCAGACAGGAACCAAGCCCAGGCAGTCACCTACACACCGCAGGTCGCACACACTCACACAACTACAGGGCCAATTTAGACTCACCAGTCAACCTATCCTGCATGCTTTTGGACCGTGGGAGGAACCTGGAGTCCCCGGCGAAAACGGGGAGAGCATGCGAACTCCACACAGAAAGGGCCCTGGACCGAAGCCAGCACTAACCACTGTGCCGTCCTCAGTTTCAAATTCATTCATCATCTCGCGTTCGCTCAAAACCAAAAACTGACGTACGATGTCGACGTGATACGCAGTGACATCTGACGTCAAACTCACATTGTGAAATCAAATGTAATATTACACCAGTTTTTCTGTTAAAGTACTGTGAAGTACTCCTACAATAGTGATTCATTTTCCACATCAGCCGGTTTAAATCTTCATGCATTTGCACCGATTTTTAACTGATTTGTGATTCATCATTACATGCCAGGGCCAGCAGCTCTGCATGGCTCGACCCTCATAAACATTCTCCACACATGCTGTTCAGGCAGTGGCCACAGAAATTCCCCCAGTGAACTTTATGCTTTCTGTCGGAGAGTATGCTGTGTTCTGGCCTTAAACCCTGCATACTACTTTGCAGACTTTGATCCTCTTAACAACAATTGGCATTTCTGGTGGCTGAATATCCATCCATCCGTCATCCAACTGCATGCTTAAAAGCTGTGAATAATAGTAATAATTCTTAAAATTGCAACTATCTAGAATTTCAGCCTAGTTACTCAGCTAAATTACTATTTAAACCTAGAATAATTTCTATAAGGGGCGGCATGGTGGTGCAGTGGTTAGCACTGTCGCCTCACACCTCTGGGACCCGGGTTCGTGTCTCCGCCTGGGTCACATGTGTGTGGAGTTTGCATGTTCTCCCCATGTCGTTGTGGGGTTTCCTCTGGGTACTCCGGTTTCCCCCCACAGTCCAAAAACATGCTGGGGCTAATTGGAGTTGCTGAATTGCCCGTAGGTGTGTGTGTGTGAGTGGATGGTGTGTGAGTGTGCCCTGCGATGGGCTGGCCCCCCATCCTGGGTTGTTCCCTGCCTCGTGCCCATTGATTCTGGGATAGGCTCCGGACCCCCCGCGACCCAATAGGATAAGCGGTTTGGAAAATGGATGGATGGATAATTTCTATATGTGTGATAGAATCAAAAAATATTTTGTTTTACATATAAATCTTCACAAGGTGTATTACACATGGTATTCCCCAGACACCGCCACCCCAACAGATGCTTTGTTTGTTAAGACAATAGCTCAGAAAGTGGTTGATCGATCTTTTGCAGCTTTTACCAAGGTTTGTACAAGCCAAAATTAAATTTTGAAACGGATCCCTGCCACACCCTGCCCTCCTGAACCTCCCGTTTCCTCCCTAGTGTGGTATAACGTGCCATGCCTGTTCCGCGTTTGTTTTACCTCTCCTTCCTGCCCTTGTGTTACTCATTTCAGGTGCCTCTAGTTTGCTCCCTGCTTAGCCTTGTATAAATGTGCTTCTCAGTCCTGCCTTTAATGTTGCTGCTGCTGTTTGCCTGTGTGTTCTTCCCTGCTTATGATTCCCCCGTGATCCAGTTGTGATCCAGTTGTCTTCATATCATGTATTCACATTCCTCAGCTGAGAGTGAACAAAGTTCTGTGGAAAGTATCTGACTACAGATAGACTTTCACCCAGTTCTCTGCGGGAGCTCTGATTACAGAGTGACTCCCCGACTACTTCTGAAGCCCTTCCTTAAGTATCCAGACCAGGTGATGGCATGTTTCTGAAGACTGACTAATTTCGGTCAATGGTTAATTTTAGGGGCATTGCTGACCTTGGTTCTCAAGTCCCCAGCCAATCAGATCACTTTAGGGGGTGGTTGTAATTCCCTTGTTCTACCATGAGAGAATCTCTCTCAGTTTGGTGGGTTGAGCCGAAGTTTCTGTATTTCTCTTAGGAAAAGCTATACTGCCTTAAATCTGAGAGTATAATACTCCTCGTCTCATGCCTATTCAAACGAGACCAAACATGCGTGTATTTGTCCCTAACATCTATGTGTGCTGAGTTATCCTGTTTATAGTGGAAAAGGTGTCTGTGTCTGGAGGCTGACAGCTGTTGTTGCTGTGGATTGATTGTGGAACTCTGGTCACTCCGGGGGTGAAAGGTCTTGCTTTTTCTGTGCTGCTCCAGTTATTCCTATCCAGTCTCTCAGGAGCCGGCAGGCCTTTGCCTTCCTTAAAAGGGGTGGTTTGACGAGTTGAGTCCAGTCTTGCCTGGGCCAGCGGAGCTCTGAAATAGACTGATGCAGGCTGATCAGAGTTGGGGCCTGCAGGACCTATAAGTTTTATGTCCTTACAGAATGTAAGTGGCATCATACTAAACTAGTGGTGTTCGAACTAGCATGGAAAGAGGCTATGGGTAGCTACAAAAAGGCTCTTAGTGCCGCCAAATCATCTAGTATCTATCAGAACTAATTGAAATAAACAAAAATAATCCTAGATTCCTATTTACTATGGTGTCCAAGCTGACTAATAACCAGACCACTGGTTATTTTCCAGTGACGACTTTATGAAACTTTTTGACCAAAAATATGCTCAATTAAACAGAACATTTTGAATATTGAATATTGGTTAACCAGTCAGAACTGATGTACTTAATTTTATCTTCAAATTCATCTACTTGTATGCTAGAACCTGTTCCATCAAAATTATTCAGCGATGCTCCCAGCATTGATTGAACCGCTATTAGCAATAGTTAAACTAAAACATATAATCATATTACCCCAATTTTATCTTCACTGCACTGGCTGCCAGTTAGATTTCGTGTTGACTACAAAACACTGCTCTTAACCTATAAAGCTGTAAATGGTCTTGCACCGCAGTATGTGAGTGACCTCATTTGCGTTCCGAATCATACACTTAGATGACGAGATGGAGGTATTCTATCCGTACCCAGAATAAAGAACATTACCTTTGGGGGAAGAGCATTTGCTCATAAAGCACCACAGCTATGGAATAAACTTCCTATTAGTGTTCGGAACTCAGACACAATCTCTGCTTTTAAGTCAAGGCTTAAGATGTACCTCTTTCGCCAGTCTTTTGGATAGTTAAATCTTCTTTTCTAAGGTGAATGGGAAATCTGGAGGTTCATAGTTATTTGAGATTGAAGGGGAAAGGGGGGATTGGTGCTGTCGTCCTGCCACTCTCGCCGATCACTTAAGCTGTGGATGGGAGGTGGCTTGACGCCAAAACCTCTGTAAACCCTCATGCCTGTGCTTCCTTCCAGGTCACTCTTTTAGGCAGGCTGTCATAGTTGCTTTAGTCCTGCCGGTTAGGTGTAGGGCAATAACTCTTCTCCATCTTCTCTTTTTCGAGCTGATACCGAGCCGACTACACCGTGTGAACCCGCACCTGGACTCCTGGATATAACTACATGAAACCAACTGGGACTTTATAACTATATGAACTCTAATGAATGTCAATGTAAATGCAGTTTCATGCTCCTTGGTCGCCCAGAGGAGGATGGGGTCCCCTTCTGAGTCTAGGTTCCACTCAAGGTTTCTTCCTGCTAGAGGGAGTTTCCTTGCCACTGTCGCCTCAGGCTTTTAAATATAAATATAAATATATAAAATATATAAAATATATTTTTGGCCACAACCGGGATTCGAACCCCGGTCTCCCGTGTGAAAGGCGGCGATCTTACCACTACACTATCCAGCAACTATATAATATAAGGGAGATTTACGGGAAAATACTAATACGGGAGGACGGCGGGAAAGAGAAGTAAAATACGGTAGTTTCCCGGCCAAAACGGGAGGCTCCAGTATCCCTTACATTTTAAGACAGGAAATATAAAATAATATAAATTATATAAAATATAATATAAATATAAATATAAATATATAAAATATATAAAATATATTTTTGGCCACAACCGGGATTCGAACCCCGGTCTCCCGTGTGAAAGGCGGCGATCTTACCACTACACTATCCAGCAACTATATAATATAAGGGAGATTTACGGGAAAATACTAATACGGGAGGACGGCGGGAAAGAGAAGTAAAATACGGTAGTTTCCCGGCCAAAACGGGAGGCTCCAGTATCCCTTACATTTTAAGACAGGAAATATAAAATAATATAAATTATATAAAATATAATATAAATATAAATATAAATATATAAAATATATAAAATATATTTTTGGCCACAACCGGGATTCGAACCCCGGTCTCCCGTGTGAAAGGCGGCGATCTTACCACTACACTATCCAGCAACTATATAATATAAGGGAGATTTACGGGAAAATACTAATACGGGAGGACGGCGGGAAAGAGAAGTAAAATACGGTAGTTTCCCGGCCAAAACGGGAGACTTGACAGCTATGGCTGTCTCTGGCCACGCCCCCTACAGTCGGTCCGGCCCCTGTTCGCGTGTTCGCGAAAACGACTTCATTTATTTTCTTATTGATTTATCGACAGACTTTTTAGACGTTATAATAACAACACTCTATTGATCCCCCTCTTACTGTCCATGATACACAATGACGAGACACATGTTCACTAATGACGAGAACTATTCTATTTTTCATGCCGGGGGTCCTTCAAATCTTACATTTACAAATCTTGTTCTTGTTCTCTGCTTTCTCCTTTCTCGTTCCCGTAGATATATATTATTATACGGAGATTTACGGAGTCTTCAAAGACGGTCCGGCTCCAGCTCAAGGATCACTGTTGCTGTGGTGTAGATCAGCTGATCTGTAGTAGTCTTCTACGTACATCTTCTAGTAGACCTTCTGAGGGTACTTCACGCATTCTTGGTCGGAGGGTCCAGGTTTCCAGCTTAGCTTATTTCTTATTTCTCAGGTCAGCTGCTCTTGTTTGGGATGTGCTTGACCGGCGTATACGACAGCGTGTACCAGTTCCCACTAATATCCAACAACTTCGCACAGCCATTGAAGAGGAGTGGACCAACATTCCACAGGCCACAATTGACAATCTGATAAACTCTATGCGAAGAAGATGTGTTGCATTGCATGAGGCAAATGGTGGTCACACCAGATACTGACCGGTTCTGAGTCCCCAGACCCCCAATAAAGCAAAAAACTGCACATTCCAGGGTGGCCTTTTATTGTGGGCAGTATAAGGTACACCTGTGCACTACCCATGATGTCAGATCAGCATCTTGATGTGGCACACCTGTGAGGTGGGATGGATTATCTCAGCAAAGCAGAAGTGCTCACTATCACACATTTAGACTGATTTGTGAGAAATGTTTGAGAGAAATGGTAATATTGTGTATCTGGAATGAATTGTAGGTCTTTAAGTCCATCTCATGAAAAATGGGAGCAGAAACAAGAGTGTTGCGTTTATATTTTTGTTCAGTATAGAATAAGCCCAGATTTATGTTTATTCAGTGGAGATAAGTACAACCTCTAAAGATAGGCCTACACCCGTTTTGGCAGTGTCTCCGGATCCCATGACAAATAATGCCTTCAGTACATCCTCCTCAACCCACACTGAAAGCAGAAGTGCTATGGGCTTTGCAAACGGTTTGCCGACATCACTCCTATACGTCCAATGATGACATTCACACCGTCTCCAGGGTGATGTTCCCTGACTCGCAGGGTCACTTGTGGTAAAGATAAAACCGCTTTTCTTGCGCGATTTGGACTCGCTCCATATATTAAAAGGGAGCTTCGTTGTCATGTTTGACGTAAGTATGAACAGGACCATCAAAAGAAAACAACTGGATGTGCATGTCAGGTATTGGGTGAATTATGAGAATGGCTCTCGAGTGCAGTCCTGGTTCTGGGATCACAGTACATGAGCCACTCCACCGCTGAAGACTTACTGGAGAAGTTTAAGGTAAGCCATTCAATAACATTTAAACTCATTAACGAACCCATGATTTTTAAATATCCATGGTTTATCTTTACATGTGTTTAAATGGGAGAACCATATTTATTGGTAAGCATATTTTAAAGATTTTATTGCTGCTTCATGGCTTTTGCTGCAAAAAAAATAGTTCATTGAGGAAATAGAATGTTTAAGTGTTGTGTAGCAACATGTACAGCTGTTGTACAGGCAAAAACTCTGGCTCAGTCCAAAGGAGGTGGATATAGGAATGGCTGTCATCAAGGTGGGACTTCTGTGAATTCACTGGTATCTTTACATACAAATGTATCAAACAATTGTGAAGTAAAAAATATGTGAATAACATGGAGTTTGAGCTGGTTTGATATGTACAGCTGAGGTAGTGTTAACCTTGGGCTGAGTGTGCAGAAAGATTCTGGAAATTTGACAAACCATCTTTTTGTCAGAGACAGTCAGGAGCCAAAGGCAGTGGAAGTGACCTTGGTGTCCTTCAGATTAAAAAAAATTGCCAGATTGTGCTCTCAAAAATGTGCAAAAAGGCCTTGGATAAATGCCCTCTGAAGTACTCGATTGTACATGAGATGACGTGCTTGGACCCAAACAAAATGCACACCAGCCAGATAACTGCCAGCAGAAAAGGAGAAATCTCATGCAGAAGTTTGCGCAGGAGAATCGGTTGGCAGGCAGGATATCTGCTGGTAAATCATAGGATAAGAATAGGATAGTTCAGAATATTATTTTTAAATTATGCTTTTCTTTTTTCACATCTAACTGAATCAGGGACGGATTACAAACCGGGTTAGCGGGGCCGCTGCCCAGGGGCCCTTGGGGTGCAGGGGGCCCGTGGGCCCCAAGCCCAAAACAATTTGCAACGCTTATCAGCAATGTATTTTCGTTTGTCTATTTTAGAGGGCCTACATTCTTTGATCCTCTGCCTACAAGGTCCCCTGACCCTATAGGGAGGGTGTTTGGCTGCCAAGGGCCCTTGACTTGTGGTGGTTGTGGTGGTGGTGCAGGTGGTGGTGGTGGGGGGGGGCCTCGCGAACGTTTTACCCAGGGGCCCACACAACCCATAATCCGTCCCTGAACTGAATAGTGTTAACACGTAGATTTTAGCAGTATTTAGAAGACCGACTCTTGGTGTTTGAAAAGAAGCATCAGCCCAGTTATATTTTCTTTGATGAGCCTAGAGATATCTCAAGATTAAATTAAAATGATTGCACATTTATGGTATCATAGGAAAATTGGGTTATAAATCACTTTCCTATTCTACATGTGATTCTGTGTATTGACATTGTTGATCTGCATCTAATCTACTGTAATTAATGTAATTACAGGTGATGCAATATCCCAGCAGTCTGATAATCACCTGCACAATGAGGCAAAAGGCTTGGATTTTATATCCTTCATTCCTTCAGCACCATCCAAAGTTGATGTCTTTTTACATCAAAAAGTTAGTGGGCCTTATCCTGACCTCTGGATGTTCTGCAAGAACTTGCTGCTGCTGTCCTATGGGCAAGCCGAAGTGGAACGAATAGAGGTGGAGACCTGCAACTTATCAGAGGAAACAGTTGTTGCACAGAGGCTTATATGCGACCATGTCAGAGTGTGTGGGGGAGCAACCAAAGCGCCTCTGACCAAAGGTGAAAGATGAGCGAAAAGCAAAAAAGAAAACTTGAGGAACTCAAGAGGAAGAGAGTCTCACTGGAAAGTGTATGTGAGAGTTTACAAAAGGATGCTGAGCACATGGCAGAGGAAGCAGAGAGTGCTGCTGGAACCAAAAGGGCAACATTACTTACCAAGTCCAATACTCTGAGCCGACGAGCGAAGGAGGAGAAAGAGCAGTTGGTGGTCTTAAATGCAGATACTGAAGAATAGGCTACTGAACTGTGACTCCTAACACATCAAGAGTGAATCGGTGGAAACAAAAATATTTAGGTTCTTTGCATTTTTGGAGTATTTTACTTTCTGTGCCTGTTTGTACATTGTTCACAGCCATAATACTTTATAATTACAAGGTAGTTTTATGTTAGAGCTCTTGCTCCAATAAATATGTGCCTTGTAATTAACTAAATTCTAGGCTATTCAGTTTTTTTTGCCCTCGTGATGGTCGTGGGTTGTGAAAAAAGCCTTCTTCTTAGGGGTACCGCTGGGGCCAGCCGGGCGTATGTCGTGGCTTCAGTGAGTACTTATGTTTGTCATGCTGCCTGTGTACTTTATAGCGGCACAACATATTTCTGCAAATTGCATGCGTCAAATTGTCTGTCTCTCTTAAAAAATATGAAGTGTCACCAAAATTTTAAACGGGGAATCAATCTCAATGAAAAATATTCGTCAAGTAACGTTTCTAAAATAATATAGACATACTAATAATTATATATTAATAAATCGGATGAACGATGCATCCCAAATTGTATCCGCTGCGCACTTCTTAATCAGGGCAATCGCATCGTGGAGGTTTCTGCAGACGCCCAAAAAGACTTACTTAAGAAAACTGTTGCATGATAATTTGTACCATTTTCAAGGGTGGGGGGCGTGCAGTAGATGCCCCCTTTATTTTTGTGCTTCTGCCGTTCAAACCGAGCAGCACTGAGTTTGTCATGGCACCTGACGCCAAATCTACTGCTTAGCTGCTACAGACAGAACTATCTTCAAATCACCACTAGGGGGTGTCAATGCTGCAGCTTCGTTCTATGGTTGATCTTTTTCAAAGACAGTTTTTTTTCTCTCTCTCCACATAATCAACTTAACTGATTAGCGTGCTTTCATAGTAATGGTTTTTAATCCGTGTTAATCTTCTGAACAATGACTAGTAAAGGTTCTATGAGGTTGTCCTACTTACTATGGATTTTAAGTTTTTTATCAAGGTGTTAAAACGTACCACAGTTGCCAGTCCTGTGTTTTATGTCTAGCAATTTGTACAGTTTCTTCAGTATAAACACATGCCATGATCTGTGAGAATCTCCTCCAGAACTCTGCATTTCCTCAAGATCTTTTTGTAATATTGCATCATGGCACTGCTCAGAACAACACAGATGGTGCATAACAACACAAGGGAGTACAAGACAACATGGTGCAGAAACAGTGCGATACAAAGCAGGACAAAACTGGATGATACGTGGTCAGTGGTGGATAAAGTGCAGTAACAGCTGTACAGTGCAGCTGCCGTGGAAATGACTGTTACAGGGGATGCAAAAGCTGCAGGTTTGAATTGTTTGGCGAATGAAGCTGTTCATGAATCTGCTAGTCAGTGTTTGTGGATGGTGGTCAGAGTCCTGGATTATAGACTGAACCTTGTTACTGTGGCAGTTAAAGTACAGCTGGTCAATGGAGGGCAGTTCAGTGCGAATGATGTTCTTAACAGACTTCGCAATGTACTGCCTTCCTGTCATGTGGCTCCACCATACCATAGTACTACTGTAAGAACTAGGGATGTAACGATACATTCAACTCACCATTTGATACGATTCACGATTCTGAGTTCACGATACAATTTTCTCATTTTTTGCAGAATGAGCTGCAGACAAATATATTCAAAAATATTCTTATATTTATCTTTCTGAACTGTTGACACTGTTGTGAACAGTGCAACTGAATTTGAATAAAATACTGTTGAAAAAAATCCCAAATCAAAATAAGTAAATAAAAAAAAATAAATCAAATAAATAAGCTAAGGTTTGCATGTGCAGCTTTTTAGCGTGCTTTGCCCTTTTAATAATCTTCACTCAGCTCACGGTGGTGCCAGTGGACCTGTTTGTGTATGTTATCAGTCTATTACAATGTTTGCATGCAGTTTATGTCTTGTCTGTGCTTTTCTCGCTGTTTCCTCCTCGTTTGTGATTACCGGAAAGCTAATATGCTGCCACACCGCCAATTGAAGATCGGGCGGTGCGTCCATCCATCCATTTTCTGAAACCACTTAATCCCAACTGAGATCGCGGGGGAGACCGGAGCCTATCCCGGGAACAAGGGGCGCAGACAGGAACCAAGCCCAGGCAGTCACCTACACACCGCAGGTCGCACACACTCACACAACTACAGGGCCAATTTAGACTCACCAGTCAACCTATCCTGCATGCTTTTGGACCGTGGGAGGAACCTGGAGTCCCCGGCGAAAACGGGGAGAGCATGCGAACTCCACACAGAAAGGGCCCTGGACCGAAGCCAGCACTAACCACTGTGCCGTCCTCAGTTTCAAATTCATTCATCATCTCGCGTTCGCTCAAAACCAAAAACTGACGTACGATGTCGACGTGATACGCAGTGACATCTGACGTCAAACTCACATTGTGAAATCAAATGTAATATTACACCAGTTTTTCTGTTAAAGTACTGTGAAGTACTCCTACAATAGTGATTCATTTTCCACATCAGCCGGTTTAAATCTTCATGCATTTGCACCGATTTTTAACTGATTTGTGATTCATCATTACATGCCAGGGCCAGCAGCTCTGCATGGCTCGACCCTCATAAACATTCTCCACACATGCTGTTCAGGCAGTGGCCACAGAAATTCCCCCAGTGAACTTTATGCTTTCTGTCGGAGAGTATGCTGTGTTCTGGCCTTAAACCCTGCATACTACTTTGCAGACTTTGATCCTCTTAACAACAATTGGCATTTCTGGTGGCTGAATATCCATCCATCCGTCATCCAACTGCATGCTTAAAAGCTGTGAATAATAGTAATAATTCTTAAAATTGCAACTATCTAGAATTTCAGCCTAGTTACTCAGCTAAATTACTATTTAAACCTAGAATAATTTCTATAAGGGGCGGCATGGTGGTGCAGTGGTTAGCACTGTCGCCTCACACCTCTGGGACCCGGGTTCGTGTCTCCGCCTGGGTCACATGTGTGTGGAGTTTGCATGTTCTCCCCATGTCGTTGTGGGGTTTCCTCTGGGTACTCCGGTTTCCCCCCACAGTCCAAAAACATGCTGGGGCTAATTGGAGTTGCTGAATTGCCCGTAGGTGTGTGTGTGTGAGTGGATGGTGTGTGAGTGTGCCCTGCGATGGGCTGGCCCCCCATCCTGGGTTGTTCCCTGCCTCGTGCCCATTGATTCTGGGATAGGCTCCGGACCCCCCGCGACCCAATAGGATAAGCGGTTTGGAAAATGGATGGATGGATAATTTCTATATGTGTGATAGAATCAAAAAATATTTTGTTTTACATATAAATCTTCACAAGGTGTATTACACATGGTATTCCCCAGACACCGCCACCCCAACAGATGCTTTGTTTGTTAAGACAATAGCTCAGAAAGTGGTTGATCGATCTTTTGCAGCTTTTACCAAGGTTTGTACAAGCCAAAATTAAATTTTGAAACGGATCCCTGCCACACCCTGCCCTCCTGAACCTCCCGTTTCCTCCCTAGTGTGGTATAACGTGCCATGCCTGTTCCGCGTTTGTTTTACCTCTCCTTCCTGCCCTTGTGTTACTCATTTCAGGTGCCTCTAGTTTGCTCCCTGCTTAGCCTTGTATAAATGTGCTTCTCAGTCCTGCCTTTAATGTTGCTGCTGCTGTTTGCCTGTGTGTTCTTCCCTGCTTATGATTCCCCCGTGATCCAGTTGTGATCCAGTTGTCTTCATATCATGTATTCACATTCCTCAGCTGAGAGTGAACAAAGTTCTGTGGAAAGTATCTGACTACAGATAGACTTTCACCCAGTTCTCTGCGGGAGCTCTGATTACAGAGTGACTCCCCGACTACTTCTGAAGCCCTTCCTTAAGTATCCAGACCAGGTGATGGCATGTTTCTGAAGACTGACTAATTTCGGTCAATGGTTAATTTTAGGGGCATTGCTGACCTTGGTTCTCAAGTCCCCAGCCAATCAGATCACTTTAGGGGGTGGTTGTAATTCCCTTGTTCTACCATGAGAGAATCTCTCTCAGTTTGGTGGGTTGAGCCGAAGTTTCTGTATTTCTCTTAGGAAAAGCTATACTGCCTTAAATCTGAGAGTATAATACTCCTCGTCTCATGCCTATTCAAACGAGACCAAACATGCGTGTATTTGTCCCTAACATCTATGTGTGCTGAGTTATCCTGTTTATAGTGGAAAAGGTGTCTGTGTCTGGAGGCTGACAGCTGTTGTTGCTGTGGATTGATTGTGGAACTCTGGTCACTCCGGGGGTGAAAGGTCTTGCTTTTTCTGTGCTGCTCCAGTTATTCCTATCCAGTCTCTCAGGAGCCGGCAGGCCTTTGCCTTCCTTAAAAGGGGTGGTTTGACGAGTTGAGTCCAGTCTTGCCTGGGCCAGCGGAGCTCTGAAATAGACTGATGCAGGCTGATCAGAGTTGGGGCCTGCAGGACCTATAAGTTTTATGTCCTTACAGAATGTAAGTGGCATCATACTAAACTAGTGGTGTTCGAACTAGCATGGAAAGAGGCTATGGGTAGCTACAAAAAGGCTCTTAGTGCCGCCAAATCATCT
Organism: Brienomyrus brachyistius; assembly: GCF_023856365.1. NCBI lineage: Eukaryota > Metazoa > Chordata > Actinopteri > Osteoglossiformes > Mormyridae > Brienomyrus > Brienomyrus brachyistius. Next base: position 49,162 of record NW_026042801.1, read on the forward strand.
AGTATCTATCAGAACTAATTGAAATAAACAAAAATAATCCTAGATTCCTATTTACTATGGTGTCCAAGCTGACTAATAACCAGACCACTGGTTATTTTCCAGTGACGACTTTATGAAACTTTTTGACCAAAAATATGCTCAATTAAACAGAACATTTTGAATATTGAATATTGGTTAACCAGTCAGAACTGATGTACTTAATTTTATCTTCAAATTCATCTACTTGTATGCTAGAACCTGTTCCATCAAAATTATTCAGCGATGCTCCCAGCATTGATTGAACCGCTACTAGCAATAGTTAAACTAAAACATATAATCATATTACCCCAATTTTATCTTCACTGCACTGGCTGCCAGTTAGATTTCGTGTTGACTACAAAACACTGCTCTTAACCTATAAAGCTGTAAATGGTCTTGCACCGCAGTATGTGAGTGACCTCATTTGCGTTCCGAATCATACACTTAGATGACGAGATGGAGGTATTCTATCCGTACCCAGAATAAAGAACATTACCTTTGGGGGAAGAGCATTTGCTCATAAAGCACCACAGCTATGGAATAAACTTCCTATTAGTGTTCGGAACTCAGACACAATCTCTGCTTTTAAGTCAAGGCTTAAGATGTACCTCTTTCGCCAGTCTTTTGGATAGTTAAATCTTCTTTTCTAAGGTGAATGGGAAATCTGGAGGTTCATAGTTATTTGAGATTGAAGGGGAAAGGGGGGATTGGTGCTGTCGTCCTGCCACTCTCGCCGATCACTTAAGCTGTGGATGGGAGGTGGCTTGACGCCAAAACCTCTGTAAACCCTCATGCCTGTGCTTCCTTCCAGGTCACTCTTTTAGGCAGGCTGTCATAGTTGCTTTAGTCCTGCCGGTTAGGTGTAGGGCAATAACTCTTCTCCATCTTCTCTTTTTCGAGCTGATACCGAGCCGACTACACCGTGTGAACCCGCACCTGGACTCCTGGATATAACTACATGAAACCAACTGGGACTTTATAACTATATGAACTCTAATGAATGTCAATGTAAATGCAGTTTCATGCTCCTTGGTCGCCCAGAGGAGGATGGGGTCCCCTTCTGAGTCTAGGTTCCACTCAAGGTTTCTTCCTGCTAGAGGGAGTTTCCTTGCCACTGTCGCCTCAGGCTTTTAAATATAAATATAAATATATAAAATATATAAAATATATTTTTGGCCACAACCGGGATTCGAACCCCGGTCTCCCGTGTGAAAGGCGGCGATCTTACCACTACACTATCCAGCAACTATATAATATAAGGGAGATTTACGGGAAAATACTAATACGGGAGGACGGCGGGAAAGAGAAGTAAAATACGGTAGTTTCCCGGCCAAAACGGGAGGCTCCAGTATCCCTTACATTTTAAGACAGGAAATATAAAATAATATAAATTATATAAAATATAATATAAATATAAATATAAATATATAAAATATATAAAATATATTTTTGGCCACAACCGGGATTCGAACCCCGGTCTCCCGTGTGAAAGGCGGCGATCTTACCACTACACTATCCAGCAACTATATAATATAAGGGAGATTTACGGGAAAATACTAATACGGGAGGACGGCGGGAAAGAGAAGTAAAATACGGTAGTTTCCCGGCCAAAACGGGAGGCTCCAGTATCCCTTACATTTTAAGACAGGAAATATAAAATAATATAAATTATATAAAATATAATATAAATATAAATATAAATATATAAAATATATAAAATATATTTTTGGCCACAACCGGGATTCGAACCCCGGTCTCCCGTGTGAAAGGCGGCGATCTTACCACTACACTATCCAGCAACTATATAATATAAGGGAGATTTACGGGAAAATACTAATACGGGAGGACGGCGGGAAAGAGAAGTAAAATACGGTAGTTTCCCGGCCAAAACGGGAGACTTGACAGCTATGGCTGTCTCTGGCCACGCCCCCTACAGTCGGTCCGGCCCCTGTTCGCGTGTTCGCGAAAACGACTTCATTTATTTTCTTATTGATTTATCGACAGACTTTTTAGACGTTATAATAACAACACTCTATTGATTACTGTCCATGATACAGAGACACATGTTCGAGAACTATTCTATCGAGAACTAATGACGAGAACTATTCTCTTATTTTTCTCTTATTATTAAATTATTTTATTATTATTATTATTATTTTTATCTTTCTCCTTTCTCGTTCCCGTAGATATATATTATTATACGGAGATTTACGGAGTCTTCAAAGACGGTCCGGCTCCAGGATCACTGTTGCTGTGGTGTAGATCAGCTGATCTGTAGTAGTCTTCTACGTACATCTTCTAGTAGACCTTCTGAGGGTACTTCACGCATTCTTGGTCCAGCTTAGCTTATTTCTTATTTCTCAGGTCAGCTTCTTGTATTCAGCCTACTAGTCTCTCTTGTATTCAGCCTACTAATATATATGGGGCTTGGTACCCAATCTCGGAATGTGGGGATGATGATATCTCCCCCCTGACCTGTCGTCCTGGCTCCCCCTTGTCGTAGCAATCGTGTTGTACCTCATCAATCTCTAGTTGTGATAGCAGTCGTTTCTGGCCACAACCGGGATTCGAACCCCGGTCTCCCGTGTGAAAGGCGGCGATCTTACCACTACACTATCCAGCAACTATATAATATAATATATATATATATATATATTATAAGGGAGATTTACGGGAAAATAATACGGGAGGACGGCGGGAAAGAGAAGTAAAATACGGTAGTTTCCCGGCCAAAACGGGAGGCTCCAGTATCCCTTACATTTTAAGACAGGAAATATAAAATAATATAAATTATATAAAATATAATATAAATATAAATATATAAAATATATAAAATATATTTTTGGCCACAACCGGGATTCGAACCCCGGTCTCCCGTGTGAAAGGCGGCGATCTTACCACTACACTATCCAGCAACTATATAATATAAGGGAGATTTACGGGAAAATACTAATACGGGAGGACGGCGGGAAAGAGAAGTAAAATACGGTAGTTTCCCGGCCAAAACGGGAGACTTGACAGCTATGGCTGTCTCTGGCCACGCCCCCTACAGTCGGTCCGGCCCCTGTTCGCGTGTTCGCGAAAACGACTTCATTTATTTTCTTATTGATTTATCGACAGACTTTTTAGACGTTATAATAACAACACTCTATTGATCCCCCTCTTACTGTCCATGATACACAATGACGAGACACATGTTCACTAATGACGAGAACTATTCTATTTTTCATGCCGGGGGTCCTTCAAATCTTACATTTACAAATCTTGTTCTTGTTCTCTGCTTTCTCCTTTCTCGTTCCCGTAGATATATATTATTATACGGAGATTTACGGAGTCTTCAAAGACGGTCCGGCTCCAGCTCAAGGATCACTGTTGCTGTGGTGTAGATCAGCTGATCTGTAGTAGTCTTCTACGTACATCTTCTAGTAGACCTTCTGAGGGTACTTCACGCATTCTTGGTCGGAGGGTCCAGGTTTCCAGCTTAGCTTATTTCTTATTTCTCAGGTCAGCTGCTCTTGTTTGGGATGTGCTTGACCGGCGTATACGACAGCGTGTACCAGTTCCCACTAATATCCAACAACTTCGCACAGCCATTGAAGAGGAGTGGACCAACATTCCACAGGCCACAATTGACAATCTGATAAACTCTATGCGAAGAAGATGTGTTGCATTGCATGAGGCAAATGGTGGTCACACCAGATACTGACCGGTTCTGAGTCCCCAGACCCCCAATAAAGCAAAAAACTGCACATTCCAGGGTGGCCTTTTATTGTGGGCAGTATAAGGTACACCTGTGCACTACCCATGATGTCAGATCAGCATCTTGATGTGGCACACCTGTGAGGTGGGATGGATTATCTCAGCAAAGCAGAAGTGCTCACTATCACACATTTAGACTGATTTGTGAGAAATGTTTGAGAGAAATGGTAATATTGTGTATCTGGAATGAATTGTAGGTCTTTAAGTCCATCTCATGAAAAATGGGAGCAGAAACAAGAGTGTTGCGTTTATATTTTTGTTCAGTATAGAATAAGCCCAGATTTATGTTTATTCAGTGGAGATAAGTACAACCTCTAAAGATAGGCCTACACCCGTTTTGGCAGTGTCTCCGGATCCCATGACAAATAATGCCTTCAGTACATCCTCCTCAACCCACACTGAAAGCAGAAGTGCTATGGGCTTTGCAAACGGTTTGCCGACATCACTCCTATACGTCCAATGATGACATTCACACCGTCTCCAGGGTGATGTTCCCTGACTCGCAGGGTCACTTGTGGTAAAGATAAAACCGCTTTTCTTGCGCGATTTGGACTCGCTCCATATATTAAAAGGGAGCTTCGTTGTCATGTTTGACGTAAGTATGAACAGGACCATCAAAAGAAAACAACTGGATGTGCATGTCAGGTATTGGGTGAATTATGAGAATGGCTCTCGAGTGCAGTCCTGGTTCTGGGATCACAGTACATGAGCCACTCCACCGCTGAAGACTTACTGGAGAAGTTTAAGGTAAGCCATTCAATAACATTTAAACTCATTAACGAACCCATGATTTTTAAATATCCATGGTTTATCTTTACATGTGTTTAAATGGGAGAACCATATTTATTGGTAAGCATATTTTAAAGATTTTATTGCTGCTTCATGGCTTTTGCTGCAAAAAAAATAGTTCATTGAGGAAATAGAATGTTTAAGTGTTGTGTAGCAACATGTACAGCTGTTGTACAGGCAAAAACTCTGGCTCAGTCCAAAGGAGGTGGATATAGGAATGGCTGTCATCAAGGTGGGACTTCTGTGAATTCACTGGTATCTTTACATACAAATGTATCAAACAATTGTGAAGTAAAAAATATGTGAATAACATGGAGTTTGAGCTGGTTTGATATGTACAGCTGAGGTAGTGTTAACCTTGGGCTGAGTGTGCAGAAAGATTCTGGAAATTTGACAAACCATCTTTTTGTCAGAGACAGTCAGGAGCCAAAGGCAGTGGAAGTGACCTTGGTGTCCTTCAGATTAAAAAAAATTGCCAGATTGTGCTCTCAAAAATGTGCAAAAAGGCCTTGGATAAATGCCCTCTGAAGTACTCGATTGTACATGAGATGACGTGCTTGGACCCAAACAAAATGCACACCAGCCAGATAACTGCCAGCAGAAAAGGAGAAATCTCATGCAGAAGTTTGCGCAGGAGAATCGGTTGGCAGGCAGGATATCTGCTGGTAAATCATAGGATAAGAATAGGATAGTTCAGAATATTATTTTTAAATTATGCTTTTCTTTTTTCACATCTAACTGAATCAGGGACGGATTACAAACCGGGTTAGCGGGGCCGCTGCCCAGGGGCCCTTGGGGTGCAGGGGGCCCGTGGGCCCCAAGCCCAAAACAATTTGCAACGCTTATCAGCAATGTATTTTCGTTTGTCTATTTTAGAGGGCCTACATTCTTTGATCCTCTGCCTACAAGGTCCCCTGACCCTATAGGGAGGGTGTTTGGCTGCCAAGGGCCCTTGACTTGTGGTGGTTGTGGTGGTGGTGCAGGTGGTGGTGGTGGGGGGGGGCCTCGCGAACGTTTTACCCAGGGGCCCACACAACCCATAATCCGTCCCTGAACTGAATAGTGTTAACACGTAGATTTTAGCAGTATTTAGAAGACCGACTCTTGGTGTTTGAAAAGAAGCATCAGCCCAGTTATATTTTCTTTGATGAGCCTAGAGATATCTCAAGATTAAATTAAAATGATTGCACATTTATGGTATCATAGGAAAATTGGGTTATAAATCACTTTCCTATTCTACATGTGATTCTGTGTATTGACATTGTTGATCTGCATCTAATCTACTGTAATTAATGTAATTACAGGTGATGCAATATCCCAGCAGTCTGATAATCACCTGCACAATGAGGCAAAAGGCTTGGATTTTATATCCTTCATTCCTTCAGCACCATCCAAAGTTGATGTCTTTTTACATCAAAAAGTTAGTGGGCCTTATCCTGACCTCTGGATGTTCTGCAAGAACTTGCTGCTGCTGTCCTATGGGCAAGCCGAAGTGGAACGAATAGAGGTGGAGACCTGCAACTTATCAGAGGAAACAGTTGTTGCACAGAGGCTTATATGCGACCATGTCAGAGTGTGTGGGGGAGCAACCAAAGCGCCTCTGACCAAAGGTGAAAGATGAGCGAAAAGCAAAAAAGAAAACTTGAGGAACTCAAGAGGAAGAGAGTCTCACTGGAAAGTGTATGTGAGAGTTTACAAAAGGATGCTGAGCACATGGCAGAGGAAGCAGAGAGTGCTGCTGGAACCAAAAGGGCAACATTACTTACCAAGTCCAATACTCTGAGCCGACGAGCGAAGGAGGAGAAAGAGCAGTTGGTGGTCTTAAATGCAGATACTGAAGAATAGGCTACTGAACTGTGACTCCTAACACATCAAGAGTGAATCGGTGGAAACAAAAATATTTAGGTTCTTTGCATTTTTGGAGTATTTTACTTTCTGTGCCTGTTTGTACATTGTTCACAGCCATAATACTTTATAATTACAAGGTAGTTTTATGTTAGAGCTCTTGCTCCAATAAATATGTGCCTTGTAATTAACTAAATTCTAGGCTATTCAGTTTTTTTTGCCCTCGTGATGGTCGTGGGTTGTGAAAAAAGCCTTCTTCTTAGGGGTACCGCTGGGGCCAGCCGGGCGTATGTCGTGGCTTCAGTGAGTACTTATGTTTGTCATGCTGCCTGTGTACTTTATAGCGGCACAACATATTTCTGCAAATTGCATGCGTCAAATTGTCTGTCTCTCTTAAAAAATATGAAGTGTCACCAAAATTTTAAACGGGGAATCAATCTCAATGAAAAATATTCGTCAAGTAACGTTTCTAAAATAATATAGACATACTAATAATTATATATTAATAAATCGGATGAACGATGCATCCCAAATTGTATCCGCTGCGCACTTCTTAATCAGGGCAATCGCATCGTGGAGGTTTCTGCAGACGCCCAAAAAGACTTACTTAAGAAAACTGTTGCATGATAATTTGTACCATTTTCAAGGGTGGGGGGCGTGCAGTAGATGCCCCCTTTATTTTTGTGCTTCTGCCGTTCAAACCGAGCAGCACTGAGTTTGTCATGGCACCTGACGCCAAATCTACTGCTTAGCTGCTACAGACAGAACTATCTTCAAATCACCACTAGGGGGTGTCAATGCTGCAGCTTCGTTCTATGGTTGATCTTTTTCAAAGACAGTTTTTTTTCTCTCTCTCCACATAATCAACTTAACTGATTAGCGTGCTTTCATAGTAATGGTTTTTAATCCGTGTTAATCTTCTGAACAATGACTAGTAAAGGTTCTATGAGGTTGTCCTACTTACTATGGATTTTAAGTTTTTTATCAAGGTGTTAAAACGTACCACAGTTGCCAGTCCTGTGTTTTATGTCTAGCAATTTGTACAGTTTCTTCAGTATAAACACATGCCATGATCTGTGAGAATCTCCTCCAGAACTCTGCATTTCCTCAAGATCTTTTTGTAATATTGCATCATGGCACTGCTCAGAACAACACAGATGGTGCATAACAACACAAGGGAGTACAAGACAACATGGTGCAGAAACAGTGCGATACAAAGCAGGACAAAACTGGATGATACGTGGTCAGTGGTGGATAAAGTGCAGTAACAGCTGTACAGTGCAGCTGCCGTGGAAATGACTGTTACAGGGGATGCAAAAGCTGCAGGTTTGAATTGTTTGGCGAATGAAGCTGTTCATGAATCTGCTAGTCAGTGTTTGTGGATGGTGGTCAGAGTCCTGGATTATAGACTGAACCTTGTTACTGTGGCAGTTAAAGTACAGCTGGTCAATGGAGGGCAGTTCAGTGCGAATGATGTTCTTAACAGACTTCGCAATGTACTGCCTTCCTGTCATGTGGCTCCACCATACCATAGTACTACTGTAAGAACTAGGGATGTAACGATACATTCAACTCACCATTTGATACGATTCACGATTCTGAGTTCACGATACAATTTTCTCATTTTTTGCAGAATGAGCTGCAGACAAATATATTCAAAAATATTCTTATATTTATCTTTCTGAACTGTTGACACTGTTGTGAACAGTGCAACTGAATTTGAATAAAATACTGTTGAAAAAAATCCCAAATCAAAATAAGTAAATAAAAAAAAATAAATCAAATAAATAAGCTAAGGTTTGCATGTGCAGCTTTTTAGCGTGCTTTGCCCTTTTAATAATCTTCACTCAGCTCACGGTGGTGCCAGTGGACCTGTTTGTGTATGTTATCAGTCTATTACAATGTTTGCATGCAGTTTATGTCTTGTCTGTGCTTTTCTCGCTGTTTCCTCCTCGTTTGTGATTACCGGAAAGCTAATATGCTGCCACACCGCCAATTGAAGATCGGGCGGTGCGTCCATCCATCCATTTTCTGAAACCACTTAATCCCAACTGAGATCGCGGGGGAGACCGGAGCCTATCCCGGGAACAAGGGGCGCAGACAGGAACCAAGCCCAGGCAGTCACCTACACACCGCAGGTCGCACACACTCACACAACTACAGGGCCAATTTAGACTCACCAGTCAACCTATCCTGCATGCTTTTGGACCGTGGGAGGAACCTGGAGTCCCCGGCGAAAACGGGGAGAGCATGCGAACTCCACACAGAAAGGGCCCTGGACCGAAGCCAGCACTAACCACTGTGCCGTCCTCAGTTTCAAATTCATTCATCATCTCGCGTTCGCTCAAAACCAAAAACTGACGTACGATGTCGACGTGATACGCAGTGACATCTGACGTCAAACTCACATTGTGAAATCAAATGTAATATTACACCAGTTTTTCTGTTAAAGTACTGTGAAGTACTCCTACAATAGTGATTCATTTTCCACATCAGCCGGTTTAAATCTTCATGCATTTGCACCGATTTTTAACTGATTTGTGATTCATCATTACATGCCAGGGCCAGCAGCTCTGCATGGCTCGACCCTCATAAACATTCTCCACACATGCTGTTCAGGCAGTGGCCACAGAAATTCCCCCAGTGAACTTTATGCTTTCTGTCGGAGAGTATGCTGTGTTCTGGCCTTAAACCCTGCATACTACTTTGCAGACTTTGATCCTCTTAACAACAATTGGCATTTCTGGTGGCTGAATATCCATCCATCCGTCATCCAACTGCATGCTTAAAAGCTGTGAATAATAGTAATAATTCTTAAAATTGCAACTATCTAGAATTTCAGCCTAGTTACTCAGCTAAATTACTATTTAAACCTAGAATAATTTCTATAAGGGGCGGCATGGTGGTGCAGTGGTTAGCACTGTCGCCTCACACCTCTGGGACCCGGGTTCGTGTCTCCGCCTGGGTCACATGTGTGTGGAGTTTGCATGTTCTCCCCATGTCGTTGTGGGGTTTCCTCTGGGTACTCCGGTTTCCCCCCACAGTCCAAAAACATGCTGGGGCTAATTGGAGTTGCTGAATTGCCCGTAGGTGTGTGTGTGTGAGTGGATGGTGTGTGAGTGTGCCCTGCGATGGGCTGGCCCCCCATCCTGGGTTGTTCCCTGCCTCGTGCCCATTGATTCTGGGATAGGCTCCGGACCCCCCGCGACCCAATAGGATAAGCGGTTTGGAAAATGGATGGATGGATAATTTCTATATGTGTGATAGAATCAAAAAATATTTTGTTTTACATATAAATCTTCACAAGGTGTATTACACATGGTATTCCCCAGACACCGCCACCCCAACAGATGCTTTGTTTGTTAAGACAATAGCTCAGAAAGTGGTTGATCGATCTTTTGCAGCTTTTACCAAGGTTTGTACAAGCCAAAATTAAATTTTGAAACGGATCCCTGCCACACCCTGCCCTCCTGAACCTCCCGTTTCCTCCCTAGTGTGGTATAACGTGCCATGCCTGTTCCGCGTTTGTTTTACCTCTCCTTCCTGCCCTTGTGTTACTCATTTCAGGTGCCTCTAGTTTGCTCCCTGCTTAGCCTTGTATAAATGTGCTTCTCAGTCCTGCCTTTAATGTTGCTGCTGCTGTTTGCCTGTGTGTTCTTCCCTGCTTATGATTCCCCCGTGATCCAGTTGTGATCCAGTTGTCTTCATATCATGTATTCACATTCCTCAGCTGAGAGTGAACAAAGTTCTGTGGAAAGTATCTGACTACAGATAGACTTTCACCCAGTTCTCTGCGGGAGCTCTGATTACAGAGTGACTCCCCGACTACTTCTGAAGCCCTTCCTTAAGTATCCAGACCAGGTGATGGCATGTTTCTGAAGACTGACTAATTTCGGTCAATGGTTAATTTTAGGGGCATTGCTGACCTTGGTTCTCAAGTCCCCAGCCAATCAGATCACTTTAGGGGGTGGTTGTAATTCCCTTGTTCTACCATGAGAGAATCTCTCTCAGTTTGGTGGGTTGAGCCGAAGTTTCTGTATTTCTCTTAGGAAAAGCTATACTGCCTTAAATCTGAGAGTATAATACTCCTCGTCTCATGCCTATTCAAACGAGACCAAACATGCGTGTATTTGTCCCTAACATCTATGTGTGCTGAGTTATCCTGTTTATAGTGGAAAAGGTGTCTGTGTCTGGAGGCTGACAGCTGTTGTTGCTGTGGATTGATTGTGGAACTCTGGTCACTCCGGGGGTGAAAGGTCTTGCTTTTTCTGTGCTGCTCCAGTTATTCCTATCCAGTCTCTCAGGAGCCGGCAGGCCTTTGCCTTCCTTAAAAGGGGTGGTTTGACGAGTTGAGTCCAGTCTTGCCTGGGCCAGCGGAGCTCTGAAATAGACTGATGCAGGCTGATCAGAGTTGGGGCCTGCAGGACCTATAAGTTTTATGTCCTTACAGAATGTAAGTGGCATCATACTAAACTAGTGGTGTTCGAACTAGCATGGAAAGAGGCTATGGGTAGCTACAAAAAGGCTCTTAGTGCCGCCAAATCATCTAGTATCTATCAGAACTAATTGAAATAAACAAAAATAATCCTAGATTCCTATTTACTATGGTGTCCAAGCTGACTAATAACCAGACCACTGGTTATTTTCCAGTGACGACTTTATGAAACTTTTTGACCAAAAATATGCTCAATTAAACAGAACATTTTGAATATTGAATATTGGTTAACCAGTCAGAACTGATGTACTTAATTTTATCTTCAAATTCATCTACTTGTATGCTAGAACCTGTTCCATCAAAATTATTCAGCGATGCTCCCAGCATTGATTGAACCGCTACTAGCAATAGTTAAACTAAAACATATAATCATATTACCCCAATTTTATCTTCACTGCACTGGCTGCCAGTTAGATTTCGTGTTGACTACAAAACACTGCTCTTAACCTATAAAGCTGTAAATGGTCTTGCACCGCAGTATGTGAGTGACCTCATTTGCGTTCCGAATCATACACTTAGATGACGAGATGGAGGTATTCTATCCGTACCCAGAATAAAGAACATTACCTTTGGGGGAAGAGCATTTGCTCATAAAGCACCACAGCTATGGAATAAACTTCCTATTAGTGTTCGGAACTCAGACACAATCTCTGCTTTTAAGTCAAGGCTTAAGATGTACCTCTTTCGCCAGTCTTTTGGATAGTTAAATCTTCTTTTCTAAGGTGAATGGGAAATCTGGAGGTTCATAGTTATTTGAGATTGAAGGGGAAAGGGGGGATTGGTGCTGTCGTCCTGCCACTCTCGCCGATCACTTAAGCTGTGGATGGGAGGTGGCTTGACGCCAAAACCTCTGTAAACCCTCATGCCTGTGCTTCCTTCCAGGTCACTCTTTTAGGCAGGCTGTCATAGTTGCTTTAGTCCTGCCGGTTAGGTGTAGGGCAATAACTCTTCTCCATCTTCTCTTTTTCGAGCTGATACCGAGCCGACTACACCGTGTGAACCCGCACCTGGACTCCTGGATATAACTACATGAAACCAACTGGGACTTTATAACTATATGAACTCTAATGAATGTCAATGTAAATGCAGTTTCATGCTCCTTGGTCGCCCAGAGGAGGATGGGGTCCCCTTCTGAGTCTAGGTTCCACTCAAGGTTTCTTCCTGCTAGAGGGAGTTTCCTTGCCACTGTCGCCTCAGGCTTTTAAATATAAATATAAATATATAAAATATATAAAATATATTTTTGGCCACAACCGGGATTCGAACCCCGGTCTCCCGTGTGAAAGGCGGCGATCTTACCACTACACTATCCAGCAACTATATAATATAAGGGAGATTTACGGGAAAATACTAATACGGGAGGACGGCGGGAAAGAGAAGTAAAATACGGTAGTTTCCCGGCCAAAACGGGAGGCTCCAGTATCCCTTACATTTTAAGACAGGAAATATAAAATAATATAAATTATATAAAATATAATATAAATATAAATATAAATATATAAAATATATAAAATATATTTTTGGCCACAACCGGGATTCGAACCCCGGTCTCCCATGTGAAAGGCGGCGATCTTACCACTACACTATCCAGCAACTATATAATATAAGGGAGATTTACGGGAAAATACTAATACGGGAGGACGGCGGGAAAGAGAAGTAAAATACGGTAGTTTCCCGGCCAAAACGGGAGACTTGACAGCTATGGCTGTCTCTGGCCACGCCCCCTACAGTCGGTCCGGCCCCTGTTCGCGTGTTCGCGAAAACGACTTCATTTATTTTCTTATTGATTTATCGACAGACTTTTTAGACGTTATAATAACAACACTCTATTGATCCCCCTCTTACTGTCCATGATACACAATGACGAGACACATGTTCACTAATGACGAGAACTATTCTATTTTTCATGCCGGGGGTCCTTCAAATCTTACATTTACAAATCTTGTTCTTGTTCTCTGCTTTCTCCTTTCTCGTTCCCGTAGATATATATTATTATACGGAGATTTACGGAGTCTTCAAAGACGGTCCGGCTCCAGCTCAAGGATCACTGTTGCTGTGGTGTAGATCAGCTGATCTGTAGTAGTCTTCTACGTACATCTTCTAGTAGACCTTCTGAGGGTACTTCACGCATTCTTGGTCGGAGGGTCCAGGTTTCCAGCTTAGCTTATTTCTTATTTCTCAGGTCAGCTGCTCTTGTTTGGGATGTGCTTGACCGGCGTATACGACAGCGTGTACCAGTTCCCACTAATATCCAACAACTTCGCACAGCCATTGAAGAGGAGTGGACCAACATTCCACAGGCCACAATTGACAATCTGATAAACTCTATGCGAAGAAGATGTGTTGCATTGCATGAGGCAAATGGTGGTCACACCAGATACTGACCGGTTCTGAGTCCCCAGACCCCCAATAAAGCAAAAAACTGCACATTCCAGGGTGGCCTTTTATTGTGGGCAGTATAAGGTACACCTGTGCACTACCCATGATGTCAGATCAGCATCTTGATGTGGCACACCTGTGAGGTGGGATGGATTATCTCAGCAAAGCAGAAGTGCTCACTATCACACATTTAGACTGATTTGTGAGAAATGTTTGAGAGAAATGGTAATATTGTGTATCTGGAATGAATTGTAGGTCTTTAAGTCCATCTCATGAAAAATGGGAGCAGAAACAAGAGTGTTGCGTTTATATTTTTGTTCAGTATAGAATAAGCCCAGATTTATGTTTATTCAGTGGAGATAAGTACAACCTCTAAAGATAGGCCTACACCCGTTTTGGCAGTGTCTCCGGATCCCATGACAAATAATGCCTTCAGTACATCCTCCTCAACCCACACTGAAAGCAGAAGTGCTATGGGCTTTGCAAACGGTTTGCCGACATCACTCCTATACGTCCAATGATGACATTCACACCGTCTCCAGGGTGATGTTCCCTGACTCGCAGGGTCACTTGTGGTAAAGATAAAACCGCTTTTCTTGCGCGATTTGGACTCGCTCCATATATTAAAAGGGAGCTTCGTTGTCATGTTTGACGTAAGTATGAACAGGACCATCAAAAGAAAACAACTGGATGTGCATGTCAGGTATTGGGTGAATTATGAGAATGGCTCTCGAGTGCAGTCCTGGTTCTGGGATCACAGTACATGAGCCACTCCACCGCTGAAGACTTACTGGAGAAGTTTAAGGTAAGCCATTCAATAACATTTAAACTCATTAACGAACCCATGATTTTTAAATATCCATGGTTTATCTTTACATGTGTTTAAATGGGAGAACCATATTTATTGGTAAGCATATTTTAAAGATTTTATTGCTGCTTCATGGCTTTTGCTGCAAAAAAAATAGTTCATTGAGGAAATAGAATGTTTAAGTGTTGTGTAGCAACATGTACAGCTGTTGTACAGGCAAAAACTCTGGCTCAGTCCAAAGGAGGTGGATATAGGAATGGCTGTCATCAAGGTGGGACTTCTGTGAATTCACTGGTATCTTTACATACAAATGTATCAAACAATTGTGAAGTAAAAAATATGTGAATAACATGGAGTTTGAGCTGGTTTGATATGTACAGCTGAGGTAGTGTTAACCTTGGGCTGAGTGTGCAGAAAGATTCTGGAAATTTGACAAACCATCTTTTTGTCAGAGACAGTCAGGAGCCAAAGGCAGTGGAAGTGACCTTGGTGTCCTTCAGATTAAAAAAAATTGCCAGATTGTGCTCTCAAAAATGTGCAAAAAGGCCTTGGATAAATGCCCTCTGAAGTACTCGATTGTACATGAGATGACGTGCTTGGACCCAAACAAAATGCACACCAGCCAGATAACTGCCAGCAGAAAAGGAGAAATCTCATGCAGAAGTTTGCGCAGGAGAATCGGTTGGCAGGCAGGATATCTGCTGGTAAATCATAGGATAAGAATAGGATAGTTCAGAATATTATTTTTAAATTATGCTTTTCTTTTTTCACATCTAACTGAATCAGGGACGGATTACAAACCGGGTTAGCGGGGCCGCTGCCCAGGGGCCCTTGGGGTGCAGGGGGCCCGTGGGCCCCAAGCCCAAAACAATTTGCAACGCTTATCAGCAATGTATTTTCGTTTGTCTATTTTAGAGGGCCTACATTCTTTGATCCTCTGCCTACAAGGTCCCCTGACCCTATAGGGAGGGTGTTTGGCTGCCAAGGGCCCTTGACTTGTGGTGGTTGTGGTGGTGGTGCAGGTGGTGGTGGTGGGGGGGGGCCTCGCGAACGTTTTACCCAGGGGCCCACACAACCCATAATCCGTCCCTGAACTGAATAGTGTTAACACGTAGATTTTAGCAGTATTTAGAAGACCGACTCTTGGTGTTTGAAAAGAAGCATCAGCCCAGTTATATTTTCTTTGATGAGCCTAGAGATATCTCAAGATTAAATTAAAATGATTGCACATTTATGGTATCATAGGAAAATTGGGTTATAAATCACTTTCCTATTCTACATGTGATTCTGTGTATTGACATTGTTGATCTGCATCTAATCTACTGTAATTAATGTAATTACAGGTGATGCAATATCCCAGCAGTCTGATAATCACCTGCACAATGAGGCAAAAGGCTTGGATTTTATATCCTTCATTCCTTCAGCACCATCCAAAGTTGATGTCTTTTTACATCAAAAAGTTAGTGGGCCTTATCCTGACCTCTGGATGTTCTGCAAGAACTTGCTGCTGCTGTCCTATGGGCAAGCCGAAGTGGAACGAATAGAGGTGGAGACCTGCAACTTATCAGAGGAAACAGTTGTTGCACAGAGGCTTATATGCGACCATGTCAGAGTGTGTGGGGGAGCAACCAAAGCGCCTCTGACCAAAGGTGAAAGATGAGCGAAAAGCAAAAAAGAAAACTTGAGGAACTCAAGAGGAAGAGAGTCTCACTGGAAAGTGTATGTGAGAGTTTACAAAAGGATGCTGAGCACATGGCAGAGGAAGCAGAGAGTGCTGCTGGAACCAAAAGGGCAACATTACTTACCAAGTCCAATACTCTGAGCCGACGAGCGAAGGAGGAGAAAGAGCAGTTGGTGGTCTTAAATGCAGATACTGAAGAATAGGCTACTGAACTGTGACTCCTAACACATCAAGAGTGAATCGGTGGAAACAAAAATATTTAGGTTCTTTGCATTTTTGGAGTATTTTACTTTCTGTGCCTGTTTGTACATTGTTCACAGCCATAATACTTTATAATTACAAGGTAGTTTTATGTTAGAGCTCTTGCTCCAATAAATATGTGCCTTGTAATTAACTAAATTCTAGGCTATTCAGTTTTTTTTGCCCTCGTGATGGTCGTGGGTTGTGAAAAAAGCCTTCTTCTTAGGGGTACCGCTGGGGCCAGCCGGGCGTATGTCGTGGCTTCAGTGAGTACTTATGTTTGTCATGCTGCCTGTGTACTTTATAGCGGCACAACATATTTCTGCAAATTGCATGCGTCAAATTGTCTGTCTCTCTTAAAAAATATGAAGTGTCACCAAAATTTTAAACGGGGAATCAATCTCAATGAAAAATATTCGTCAAGTAACGTTTCTAAAATAATATAGACATACTAATAATTATATATTAATAAATCGGATGAACGATGCATCCCAAATTGTATCCGCTGCGCACTTCTTAATCAGGGCAATCGCATCGTGGAGGTTTCTGCAGACGCCCAAAAAGACTTACTTAAGAAAACTGTTGCATGATAATTTGTACCATTTTCAAGGGTGGGGGGCGTGCAGTAGATGCCCCCTTTATTTTTGTGCTTCTGCCGTTCAAACCGAGCAGCACTGAGTTTGTCATGGCACCTGACGCCAAATCTACTGCTTAGCTGCTACAGACAGAACTATCTTCAAATCACCACTAGGGGGTGTCAATGCTGCAGCTTCGTTCTATGGTTGATCTTTTTCAAAGACAGTTTTTTTTCTCTCTCTCCACATAATCAACTTAACTGATTAGCGTGCTTTCATAGTAATGGTTTTTAATCCGTGTTAATCTTCTGAACAATGACTAGTAAAGGTTCTATGAGGTTGTCCTACTTACTATGGATTTTAAGTTTTTTATCAAGGTGTTAAAACGTACCACAGTTGCCAGTCCTGTGTTTTATGTCTAGCAATTTGTACAGTTTCTTCAGTATAAACACATGCCATGATCTGTGAGAATCTCCTCCAGAACTCTGCATTTCCTCAAGATCTTTTTGTAATATTGCATCATGGCACTGCTCAGAACAACACAGATGGTGCATAACAACACAAGGGAGTACAAGACAACATGGTGCAGAAACAGTGCGATACAAAGCAGGACAAAACTGGATGATACGTGGTCAGTGGTGGATAAAGTGCAGTAACAGCTGTACAGTGCAGCTGCCGTGGAAATGACTGTTACAGGGGATGCAAAAGCTGCAGGTTTGAATTGTTTGGCGAATGAAGCTGTTCATGAATCTGCTAGTCAGTGTTTGTGGATGGTGGTCAGAGTCCTGGATTATAGACTGAACCTTGTTACTGTGGCAGTTAAAGTACAGCTGGTCAATGGAGGGCAGTTCAGTGCGAATGATGTTCTTAACAGACTTCGCAATGTACTGCCTTCCTGTCATGTGGCTCCACCATACCATAGTACTACTGTAAGAACTAGGGATGTAACGATACATTCAACTCACCATTTGATACGATTCACGATTCTGAGTTCACGATACAATTTTCTCATTTTTTGCAGAATGAGCTGCAGACAAATATATTCAAAAATATTCTTATATTTATCTTTCTGAACTGTTGACACTGTTGTGAACAGTGCAACTGAATTTGAATAAAATACTGTTGAAAAAAATCCCAAATCAAAATAAGTAAATAAAAAAAAATAAATCAAATAAATAAGCTAAGGTTTGCATGTGCAGCTTTTTAGCGTGCTTTGCCCTTTTAATAATCTTCACTCAGCTCACGGTGGTGCCAGTGGACCTGTTTGTGTATGTTATCAGTCTATTACAATGTTTGCATGCAGTTTATGTCTTGTCTGTGCTTTTCTCGCTGTTTCCTCCTCGTTTGTGATTACCGGAAAGCTAATATGCTGCCACACCGCCAATTGAAGATCGGGCGGTGCGTCCATCCATCCATTTTCTGAAACCACTTAATCCCAACTGAGATCGCGGGGGAGACCGGAGCCTATCCCGGGAACAAGGGGCGCAGACAGGAACCAAGCCCAGGCAGTCACCTACACACCGCAGGTCGCACACACTCACACAACTACAGGGCCAATTTAGACTCACCAGTCAACCTATCCTGCATGCTTTTGGACCGTGGGAGGAACCTGGAGTCCCCGGCGAAAACGGGGAGAGCATGCGAACTCCACACAGAAAGGGCCCTGGACCGAAGCCAGCACTAACCACTGTGCCGTCCTCAGTTTCAAATTCATTCATCATCTCGCGTTCGCTCAAAACCAAAAACTGACGTACGATGTCGACGTGATACGCAGTGACATCTGACGTCAAACTCACATTGTGAAATCAAATGTAATATTACACCAGTTTTTCTGTTAAAGTACTGTGAAGTACTCCTACAATAGTGATTCATTTTCCACATCAGCCGGTTTAAATCTTCATGCATTTGCACCGATTTTTAACTGATTTGTGATTCATCATTACATGCCAGGGCCAGCAGCTCTGCATGGCTCGACCCTCATAAACATTCTCCACACATGCTGTTCAGGCAGTGGCCACAGAAATTCCCCCAGTGAACTTTATGCTTTCTGTCGGAGAGTATGCTGTGTTCTGGCCTTAAACCCTGCATACTACTTTGCAGACTTTGATCCTCTTAACAACAATTGGCATTTCTGGTGGCTGAATATCCATCCATCCGTCATCCAACTGCATGCTTAAAAGCTGTGAATAATAGTAATAATTCTTAAAATTGCAACTATCTAGAATTTCAGCCTAGTTACTCAGCTAAATTACTATTTAAACCTAGAATAATTTCTATAAGGGGCGGCATGGTGGTGCAGTGGTTAGCACTGTCGCCTCACACCTCTGGGACCCGGGTTCGTGTCTCCGCCTGGGTCACATGTGTGTGGAGTTTGCATGTTCTCCCCATGTCGTTGTGGGGTTTCCTCTGGGTACTCCGGTTTCCCCCCACAGTCCAAAAACATGCTGGGGCTAATTGGAGTTGCTGAATTGCCCGTAGGTGTGTGTGTGTGTGAGTGGATGGTGTGTGAGTGTGCCCTGCGATGGGCTGGCCCCCCATCCTGGGTTGTTCCCTGCCTCGTGCCCATTGATTCTGGGATAGGCTCCGGACCCCCCGCGACCCAATAGGATAAGCGGTTTGGAAAATGGATGGATGGATAATTTCTATATGTGTGATAGAATCAAAAAATATTTTGTTTTACATATAAATCTTCACAAGGTGTATTACACATGGTATTCCCCAGACACCGCCACCCCAACAGATGCTTTGTTTGTTAAGACAATAGCTCAGAAAGTGGTTGATCGATCTTTTGCAGCTTTTACCAAGGTTTGTACAAGCCAAAATTAAATTTTGAAACGGATCCCTGCCACACCCTGCCCTCCTGAACCTCCCGTTTCCTCCCTAGTGTGGTATAACGTGCCATGCCTGTTCCGCGTTTGTTTTACCTCTCCTTCCTGCCCTTGTGTTACTCATTTCAGGTGCCTCTAGTTTGCTCCCTGCTTAGCCTTGTATAAATGTGCTTCTCAGTCCTGCCTTTAATGTTGCTGCTGCTGTTTGCCTGTGTGTTCTTCCCTGCTTATGATTCCCCCGTGATCCAGTTGTGATCCAGTTGTCTTCATATCATGTATTCACATTCCTCAGCTGAGAGTGAACAAAGTTCTGTGGAAAGTATCTGACTACAGATAGACTTTCACCCAGTTCTCTGCGGGAGCTCTGATTACAGAGTGACTCCCCGACTACTTCTGAAGCCCTTCCTTAAGTATCCAGACCAGGTGATGGCATGTTTCTGAAGACTGACTAATTTCGGTCAATGGTTAATTTTAGGGGCATTGCTGACCTTGGTTCTCAAGTCCCCAGCCAATCAGATCACTTTAGGGGGTGGTTGTAATTCCCTTGTTCTACCATGAGAGAATCTCTCTCAGTTTGGTGGGTTGAGCCGAAGTTTCTGTATTTCTCTTAGGAAAAGCTATACTGCCTTAAATCTGAGAGTATAATACTCCTCGTCTCATGCCTATTCAAACGAGACCAAACATGCGTGTATTTGTCCCTAACATCTATGTGTGCTGAGTTATCCTGTTTATAGTGGAAAAGGTGTCTGTGTCTGGAGGCTGACAGCTGTTGTTGCTGTGGATTGATTGTGGAACTCTGGTCACTCCGGGGGTGAAAGGTCTTGCTTTTTCTGTGCTGCTCCAGTTATTCCTATCCAGTCTCTCAGGAGCCGGCAGGCCTTTGCCTTCCTTAAAAGGGGTGGTTTGACGAGTTGAGTCCAGTCTTGCCTGGGCCAGCGGAGCTCTGAAATAGACTGATGCAGGCTGATCAGAGTTGGGGCCTGCAGGACCTATAAGTTTTATGTCCTTACAGAATGTAAGTGGCATCATACTAAACTAGTGGTGTTCGAACTAGCATGGAAAGAGGCTATGGGTAGCTACAAAAAGGCTCTTAGTGCCGCCAAATCATCTAGTATCTATCAGAACTAATTGAAATAAACAAAAATAATCCTAGATTCCTATTTACTATGGTGTCCAAGCTGACTAATAACCAGACCACTGGTTATTTTCCAGTGACGACTTTATGAAACTTTTTGACCAAAAATATGCTCAATTAAACAGAACATTTTGAATATTGAATATTGGTTAACCAGTCAGAACTGATGTACTTAATTTTATCTTCAAATTCATCTACTTGTATGCTAGAACCTGTTCCATCAAAATTATTCAGCGATGCTCCCAGCATTGATTGAACCGCTACTAGCAATAGTTAAACTAAAACATATAATCATATTACCCCAATTTTATCTTCACTGCACTGGCTGCCAGTTAGATTTCGTGTTGACTACAAAACACTGCTCTTAACCTATAAAGCTGTAAATGGTCTTGCACCGCAGTATGTGAGTGACCTCATTTGCGTTCCGAATCATACACTTAGATGACGAGATGGAGGTATTCTATCCGTACCCAGAATAAAGAACATTACCTTTGGGGGAAGAGCATTTGCTCATAAAGCACCACAGCTATGGAATAAACTTCCTATTAGTGTTCGGAACTCAGACACAATCTCTGCTTTTAAGTCAAGGCTTAAGATGTACCTCTTTCGCCAGTCTTTTGGATAGTTAAATCTTCTTTTCTAAGGTGAATGGGAAATCTGGAGGTTCATAGTTATTTGAGATTGAAGGGGAAAGGGGGGATTGGTGCTGTCGTCCTGCCACTCTCGCCGATCACTTAAGCTGTGGATGGGAGGTGGCTTGACGCCAAAACCTCTGTAAACCCTCATGCCTGTGCTTCCTTCCAGGTCACTCTTTTAGGCAGGCTGTCATAGTTGCTTTAGTCCTGCCGGTTAGGTGTAGGGCAATAACTCTTCTCCATCTTCTCTTTTTCGAGCTGATACCGAGCCGACTACACCGTGTGAACCCGCACCTGGACTCCTGGATATAACTACATGAAACCAACTGGGACTTTATAACTATATGAACTCTAATGAATGTCAATGTAAATGCAGTTTCATGCTCCTTGGTCGCCCAGAGGAGGATGGGGTCCCCTTCTGAGTCTAGGTTCCACTCAAGGTTTCTTCCTGCTAGAGGGAGTTTCCTTGCCACTGTCGCCTCAGGCTTGCTTGGTGGGGTTCTGGCCGGTTAAATGTAAAGTGCTTTGTGACAATGCATGTCGTTAAAAGCGCTATATAAATAAAATTGAATTGAATTGAAGTGCTTCCTCAGATTCATTTTTAAATGTTCTCCAGCTAATTTCCACTATGGCCACGAGTTCTAGTATTTTAAATTAATATTGAAATGGTCATTTGGCTGAACAGCATCCCGACCTGTTAGAATCTTATATACCTGGATCATGTCCCCCCATAGTCTCCTTTGCTTGAGGCTAAACAGATTCAGCTCAGCGAACCTCTCCTCATAAGACATTCCTCTAAGTGCAGGAATCATTCTAGTCATCCTACGTTGCACCTTTTCCAAGGCAGCAATGTCCTTCTGAAGGTATGGTGACCAAACCTGCACACAGTATTCTAGGTGGGATCTTACCAAGGAATTATATAATCGTAGCATCACTTCTCTTGACTTACATCTCTAGGTGTGTGGAGTTTAATCCAACATCCTTTTGCCTTTTTTTAATGCTTCCCCACACTGGCAAGAGTGGGACATGGAAGTATCAACATACACACCGAGATCTTTCTCGTAATCAGCTACCTTTATTTCAGTGGAACCCATAAAATATCTGTACTTTACTATATTTACTATATTTCTGCTCCCTGCATGGATTACCTTATATTTATCTATGTTAAATTTCATCTGCCACGTATGAGCCCAGTCGCTAATTAAATCCAGATCCTGTTGTAGCCTCTCTGGACATGAGACATGATCTAACATCAATCAGAAGATACCACACCAGCAGATAATGATTTCTGGAATAGTAAAGTTAAAGGTTGGCTAATAATACCCCTCATCTCTTTTAAAACTATAGATAAGATGCCATCAGGGCCTTGCGATTTATTTATTTTGAGCTTAGCTAGGCTTTGTACCACATCAGCCTCAGTTATACATATATTGGTCATAGACATCGTTGTATTTGTACTAAATGGTGGTAAGCTATTCTACTGTGAACAGCCATTGTAAAATAATCATTAAACTCATTTATATCAATTTCATTTTCAATTATAAGGCCCTTACTATCCTGCAAATGAGTGATTTTCAGCTTTTAGAGCTCTTTCGGAGTTAAAATATTGGAAGAAACTTTTAACGTCATCCTTATAACTGTTATTAACTAAACCTGTAGACTTAGATACTCCTGCTTTATTTTGAAATCATTAGTTAATTTCCATTTGTGGAAGAAAGCCCTTTTGCTCCTGACTTTATTCTTAATTTTCGTAGTAAACCACCTGTGACATCGCGTGCTGGACGAACAGGCAGGAAGCGAGGAATCAAGGATCCGGGAAACGGAGAGTCGGGAATGAGGGTTTATTGATGAAAACAGGTACCAACAGCGAGAGATTTCAATGACAGGACTGGGGAAACAGACTTGAATGTGGACTAAATACACAGGACTACTCAAACTGACAGAAAACAGCTGGTTACAATCGGGGCAGCACACATGGTTAATGAGGGGGCGTGGCACACACGAGGATCGTACAAGCAGGTCATGACACCAGCTTGGTTGCAGTTTCCTAGATTTAGTTTTTCTGGAAACGGGTATGAAGTTCTTTTGCACTTGCAACAATGTGCTTTTAAAAAATTCCCATGCCTCTTCCACAGTATTGCTATTTAACTCCATCCGATTTACAGTTTCTAGTTTCAGTCTCATACCATTGAATTACCCTTCCTAACATTGTATACTTTTGTTTTGGACTTGGTTGAAGACTCAGGCAGCAGGAGTTGCCCCAACGTTGGTATGTCCTTATCCATAAGGGGGAGTAAACGTTCTGGTTTCCCGACCTTATAGATGAAGGAGTTGGGGGATGTTGCCAGTGACCTGCCGGATTCCAGGCAGAACAGGCCTCGCTATGCCACAGCCCTTCAGAGACTGGGCCTTCCGTGCAGAACCTCTGCATCCAAATTAGACCAGTTGTTTAACAAAACCCTAAAATGGGGTTATTTTTGACATGGAACGGGACTTTGATTCAACAACCCATTACTTAGTTGCGGCAAGTACCCAATATCAAGTATAGCTGCAAAGAATCTGCCAGAGATTTTCAGAGAAGTTCCCCAGATGCATGGACTGGACTAAGGTGCGTCAGATTAAACAGGAGCCTGGTAAATTCTGTGAGCCCCACGCCAAGTGACTGATGGAAACATACTCCAGCTACAGTGAGATGGACCCTCCAGCGGACCGAGAGTGGGATTCCCTCTGGGAGCGACAACTCGTGCAGTTGCTGGTGGATGAGCTGCAAACAGACATCAAGAAGGACTTCCAACCTCACAATCATTTACCAAACCACTTCAGGTAACTTGTAAAGATGTAGGTATTGGAGTATTCACACATTCATTTGCAGTGTCCACCTCCTGTCCGGTAAATTTGGCAGGACAAAATTTGAATAACCTATAGGCCAGACTCATGAATGCGGCTGAACGAGTAAAGGTAGAACAGGTGGCCAATCCTGTTATACAGTCCTAGTAGATTGAGAACCACCTGATTGCAACTGTAGTTGGAATCAAGGGCTGAGCAGCATGGTGGCCTGGGGGACAATTATGAAAACACAGACCCACTGATATCCTTAAAACCCACAATCAAAAGAGGAGTCAGGATGGCCAGTGACATGTGCTGGCTAAATGGGGACAACAAAGAGAGAACAGAACAAGGCAGGGAGGGATTCTGACACAGGTGCCATGCTACTTTGTTTAAATATGCTGTAATGTTTTAGTGCAAGCCTTAGACAATGGAATCTCTGAATGACGCCGCAGTCTGGCTCTTTCTGAAGGTCCTATACTGTAACCGTCCTGAGAAGTTGTTTGCATGCACTTGCTGCCTTGACACTTGTTGATGTGCGTGTGCCCTGCTCGAGCAGTAAAGGGGAGATCACATGCAGAGCTGATTTTCTGTAGTTCCTTAGAATAAAAATAGAATATTCTCTTCAAATAGGAACACATGCTGCGTTTGATTATTTCACTCCAACTCGGACAAAAACGTCACGAAAAACATCACTTCCCATTAGAAACGCCTCTTTTATGACGTTAATGTCTGACAGAATCTTCTTGTCCGAGTTGCCCCTGTGACGTAATTTCAACATGGCGGCTTACACACTCAACATTAATTCTATTTTACAAATCCTTAAAAATGTTTATTTTGTTAAATTTATTATTATCCCATCCATCCATTTTCCAAACTGCTTATCCTACTGGGTCACGGGGGGTCCGGAGCCTATCCCGGAAGCAATGGGCACGAGGCTGGGAACAACCCAGGATGGGGGGCCAGCCCATCGCAGGGCACACTCACACACACCATGCACTCTCACATGCATTCCTACGGGCAATTTAGCAAGTCCAATTAGCCTCAGCATGTTTTTGGACTGTGGGGGGGAACCGGAGTACCCGGAGGAAACCCCACGACGACATGGGGAGAACATGCAAACTCCACACACATGTGACCCAGGCGGAGATTTGAACCTGGGTCCCAGAGGTGTGAGGCAACAGTGCTAACCAGTGCACGACCATACCGCCCATTTATTATTATTATTATTTATAATTATTAGTAATTATTAATGTAATTGCACGTGTTCGATTTAGAGAATACCATATTGTGACCGTAAACAGTATCCTAACATGCAATATCAGATTTTTACCAGACTTGTTAGTGTTTTTGGTTTGTTTGTAGTTTGTTTGCCTCTCGAAAAAAGAATATCGCTATGAATGTACTAAAATACTTTATAAAGCTTTTAATGTGGTTTGAATAGTTCCTGTTTCTTGTTTATTTGTCTGAAATAATAATCTTACTCCATAACTGCTAAAATATAAAGCAACAACACAGCAGCGTATTCATGGAGGCAGCCATGTTTGTTCCGAGTTGTGCTAGCTTGAACGGGAGATTGTTGGATGTGATGTCACCCAATTTGGAATTTCCAAGTTCCGAGAGAAAAACGAACGCACCACAAGACTCTGGCTGGAAATTTCTACAATAGAGCCATTTAGTTATTTCTAGAAAAATATTTAGAGCCAATGACCTGATGTCATTGTAACACAGGTCACTGTCCGTGGTGCTGAATTCTCTACTTGATGGGCTGGTGCTGAATGAATATGACAGCTGGCCAACATGTCTGTGTGCTTCCACTGACTGGCACCCAGACATATAATGACTTTTAACAATGAGGAGGGAAACGTCCAGACAGGAAATTAGTCAACAGTAATTAGTAATCACATATAGTTCTCATTTATCATGATGTAAAATTCAAAAACCTTTTTTTTATTATTAAGGGATAAATGTAATTGAGTTTTAATGTATCCTTTCCGCTCTTAAAATCGCAAATTATTTCTGACTATTAATCTGCACATTTTAATAATTTCATTAATATTACCTAATTGGTTTGTCTTTTTTATTAAATTTTAAAACTAGCTGTACAATTGTTGATGTTGTTGCTGTTCTGAATGTCATTGGCCTGTTGCCTTACGTCTGTCTAAACATGAGTGAGGGGATGGATGCACTATTCTATGGGGGCCTCTGTAGAGAATAAATGATCCTAATTTTATATTGAGAGAGATGGTTAATTCCTTTTTAATCCATACTGCGTTCAGAGCCCCTGTTCTGCCGTTGATCACTGCTGCATATCATCCCCAAACCAATGGCCTGGATGAGAAAACGAATGATGACATAAAATGGTAAGTCTGTTTTTGAGGTTGTTTTAGAACTGTGTGAGACAGGCTCTATTCTTTTAACATTACATCAGGAATTACTGATATTATTGACAATCAATCCCTTAATATACAGTATCTCACAAAAGTGAGTACACCCCACACATTTTTGTAAATATTTTATTATATCTTTTCAAGGGACAACGTTAAAGATATGAAACTCTGATAGAATGTAAAGTAATCAGTGTACAGCTTGTATAATGGTGTAAATTTGATGTCCCCTCAAAATAACTCAACACACAGCCATTAATGTCTGAACTGCTGGCAACAAAAGTGAGATTAAAAATGATTTGTGGCAAGATCGGATCATGTGTGTTGAAGAGTTTCTTATGACTGACAAGTAGTTATTTAAAAACATATCTTGAAACAGCAAATTACATTGTTCTTAATGCTTTTAGAAAATGACTCTTTATAATGATCTGTGAATAATAATAATTTGCTATGAATGTTTTTCCACTTCAGCTTTCCACAATTATTCTTCCCGATGAGAAAAGCTACGGCACGTTTTTTGATGAAAAAAATAAAGTAGTTGAGACAATAAGCAACAACAGCTGAAAACATCTCCTAGTAACAGGAAAAACAGAAGCAGGCATGTGGTAAACGAATACAAAAGAGGTACCAAAACACAGTTTATCATGTTGGAGATGAGGCGCTTCTGTTCAACATGAGGAAGCGGGGACGGAAAGGAGGAAGAACGGAACCGGATTTTACCGGACCTTATGTCATCCAGGCAATATGTGGCAAGCTGGTTACACTGTCTAATTCTGAAGGGGCAACTTTAAAGAACAAATACAATGTAAACCACATACAGAAGGAGCCAAACTGATGTCCCAAGTCAGGAATCACACAAGGTGCCAGAAGAGTATAAGAC
Source organism: Brienomyrus brachyistius (assembly GCF_023856365.1). Classification (NCBI taxonomy): domain Eukaryota; kingdom Metazoa; phylum Chordata; class Actinopteri; order Osteoglossiformes; family Mormyridae; genus Brienomyrus; species Brienomyrus brachyistius. The sequence continues at coordinate 76,442 of NW_026042801.1, forward strand.
CAGTAAACCTCCCTCTAGCGCAGAGCTTCTGACAATCGAGAAGGATGCTGACAGTTGAAAAAAAACTCATGTCTGTGTGTTATGAAAGAATATCAATAAATGTTTCCGAAAGGGGATGACTCATTTGGTAATTATTTACGGCTTATGTTATGGCTGCCAATTTACAGTCTTTACTGAAGTCTGACTTCTTTTGAGTCACCTTTAATATAGATTGGACACTCTCTATGCAATGTGCAATACTTACATAGATGGTAAATGTTTACCTGCTTGCACAGATGGATGATTAGGTAATTAGTGTAAGTGTGTGTGTGTGTTCAATCGCATGTATGTCCAAGGTCCATAGTAAATAATATACACTGATCAAGAGATGCCCGAAAGTGGATAAAAGAGGACATTAGTGGGTGCATCACTTAGTGTAACGCGTGCAGGAAAATGAGCAGGACTGCAAGCCATATAATGACCCTTGTCTAGCTCTTAATACAGTATGCATACAGTGATGTATCTACAATGGACAGCTACTATGAGCAGATAGCACAGTACAGGTGCTTATAAGATCTGTATGCTGTTTCCATCCATCCATCCATTGTCCAAACCGCTTATCCTACTGGGTCGTGGGGGGTCTGGAGCCTATCCCGGAAGCAATGGGCACGAGGCAGGGAACAACCCAGGATGGGGAGCCAGCCCATCACAGGGCACACTCACACACTATTCACTCATACATGCATACCTACGGGCAATTTAGTAACTCCAGTTAGCCTCAGCATCCATCCATCCATCCATTGTCCAAACCGCTTATCCTACTGGGTCACAGGGGGTCCGGAGTCTATCCCGGAATCAATGGGCACGAGGCAGGGAAGAACCCAGGATGGGGGGCCAGCCCATCACAGCTCACACTCACACACCATTCACTCACACATGCACACCTACGGGCAATTCAGCAACTCCAATTAGCCTCAGCATGTTTTTGGACTGTGGGGGGAAACCGGAGTACCCGGAGGAAACCCCACGACGACACGGGGAGAACATGCAAACTCCACACCCATGTGACCCAGGCAGAGACTCGAACCCGGGTCCCAGAGGTGTGAGGCAACAGTGCTAACCACTGCACCACCATGCCGCCCCCTGTATGCTATTTCATTCTATAAAAAGAAACTTACTGTACTGTACAATAAAGTATTTCACCACTGCTTCTTCCTCAGCTCCCACTGTTTGCTAGCACATGCATCTTTTGATTTCTTAGTGCAATCTGTGCTTTATTTTTTTTTTGTGAAATGTAAGTGCAGTATCTGTTTATTAAGTGCTGTGGTTTAATATGTACATTATTATTTCAGTACTGTGTATACTGTCCTTAATGTCTTGCCTCTCTCGTATAACTTGAGATACGCCCAAATTGACTTGCAACAAGTGGTCCTGGTTCCAAATGCGGAAGGCGATGGATACCTGTATTTTATATGCTGTAGTGTGCTGGGTGTCAGACATTGCAATGCACCTTGCTTTGATCTTGACCTGTTAGATCAGAGGGAGGTAATCTTATCCAGAAAGGGCCACTGTGTATGATGGTTTTCACTGCAACTCTCTGAACAGCGAACCTAACAGTTATCCCAATACCTTGATCTTGCTAGCATATTTAAATGTGTACCTATTCAGGAATAGAGTGGTGAAGGCATTCAGAGGAGGACTGATGATTATCAGAGGGAACAAAGGGGCTGGGTACTTGTCAGTATCCAGTAGAACCACCAGACTCCTACACTGAATGGTTCTGGATGTGGCACAGACGTTAATCCCTCTGTATTAGGGGATCCGTCTCCAGTTTGTACTCTTCTAGTTAATAGGTAGATTATCAGGCAGTTTTTCACCCTAGTCCAGTACTCATTGACAGCCTAATACACCGTGTTTCAGTTTGTCTTGATAGTCAATACATGTCACAGGATGTACATTACTCTGATGGGCAGGCCCTCTTACATATGATGGAAATTGCAATACCTACTTTTGGCCACGAGATGGCAGCAAGAAAATAGAAAAATTATTTTCCCACGGTCTACTAGCAGCTTTTAGATGTTAATTCTTCATAAAAATAATTTGACTTGATCCAATGTATTTTTAATACAAACAATTACCACACAAAGCTGCTAGTTTCCTCCGGTTTCCCCCCACAGTCCAAAAACATGCTGAGGCTAATTGGAGTAGCTAAATTTACCGTAGGTGTGCATGTGTGAGTGAATGGTGTGTGAGTGTGAGCTGTGATGGGCTGGCCCCCCATCCTGGGTTCTTCCCTGCCTCGTGCCCATTGATTCCGGGATAGACTCCGGACCCCCTGTGACCCAGTAGGATAAGCGGTTTGGACAATGGATGGATGGAAATAGCATACAGATTAAGCACCTGTACTGTGCTATCTGCTTATAGTAGCTGTCCATTGTAGATACATCACTGTATGCATACTGTATTAAGAGCTAGATAAGGACAGTGGGTCATTATATGGCTTGCAGTCCTGCTCATTTTCCTGCACCCGTTACACTAAGTGATACACCCACTAATGTCCTCTTTCATCCACTTTCAGGCATCTCTTGATCAGTGTATATTACTTACTATGGACCTTGGACATACATGCGATTGGACACACACACACACACACACACACTTACACTAATTACCTAATCAACCATCTGTGCAAGCAAGTAAACATGTACCATCTATATAAGTATTGTACATAGCATAGAGAGTGTCCAATCTATATTAAAGGTGACTCGAAAGAAGTCAGACTTTAGTAAAGACTGTAAATTTCTCAGCCATAACATAAGCCGTAAATAATTACCAAATGAGTCATCCCCTTTCGGAAACATTTATTGATATTCTTTCATAACACACAGACATGAGTTTTTTTTCAACTGTCAGCATCCGATCCAAACGGGATTCCCATTTCCTTTCTGTGGGATCCAACAGAACACGGGCTGACCATCAGTCAACATGTCTTCAACCATGCAGGACAGGACCCAGTCCAGGCCAAACCTCACGGTGCTGGTGTTAATAAAAAAAATGTAAGGAACATGCAGCTGCAGCTCACACACAAACACAGTCCACAGCATCCAGAAAAAGGTCAGGCCTTTTTCTTCTTTAGCTGACTCCGCCCAGACCTCGCCCCCTTTCTGGGCGCCTCGCACTATGCCTTTGAACTGGCCCTGCAGCTTGGCCCGTTTCCTGTTTCCCAATGCAAGTCATAAGATTCACCCGTAAATGATATTTTGAATCGGAACGATATTTATTACTATTGTTTAGATTAAATATATAACGGTTTAATGATTGAATATAACTTGATATTGTTGTTTGTGTTGTTTAGTTTGAGGTTCTAGTTTCTGTCTTTATCCGCTTTCGTTTCAGTAGGCAGCTGGTTCATCCCAGGCTCAGGGTCTCTCTGCTCTTCATCAAACCCACACCCCCAGTTTGGGAGCACCCTCTCCCTCTCCTCCCCCCACGGCTGTGACTGTTACTCCTCCTTGAGGAGTAACTGCTCCGCCCCCTATCCCAGCCCCTATACCCACAGGAGTGCATCACCCAGTGAGCCGCCGCCCTGCCTGTCCCCTCACACAAGCACACACTGAAATCATGGTCCTAAGCTCTCTGTGTGGGTCACCACGATAGTACAGCACACCGACGATTACCCTCTGACTGAATCAGAATCAGCTTTATTTGGCCAAGTATGTTCACACATATTGGGAATAGTTAGACATTTAATCAAAATAATTAAGACAAGACATAAACATACAGTTCTGTTGATATGCGACGCATATAACCTCTGCATTCACAGCACTGCTTCAGTTATCGAAGAGCAAATTTCCAAAACTCACTCAGTCCGATAACCTAAAGTAATAAGTCATAATCCTCTTCATACGTTGCAGTAATGGGAATGAAATCTCACTCAGTGTTTATGTAATGGAGCAATGGAATTTCGTGAAATTTCCAAAAGTCCACAGAAATATTTAGAAAAACATTCCTGCAGACTGAGTTTTTGATATTTGCTTTTCAATTAACACAATTTTCTTCAGTCTGAGGTTTAACAGAATTCAGCCATATGCTGTTCAAAAAAAACTACACAGAACAAAAACAGAATGGACTTTACATCTGTCTGAAAGGAAAGTTGACACAGGCTGCAGCAGTGAACAAATCAATCAATGTATTAAAGTTAGGCATTAAGTAACTGGAGGCAGTATATACATAACATGATAACATGCCTTTTCTGTATTGACCATATTAAGGACGCTGTAACACTGCCCACCACATACCTGCTTCATTTATTGTTTTATACTTGCAGCTGCTTATTCAGACAGCTCGTCTACCTGTCTGTCCATGTTGCCCTCCCATGACAACTGGTCCAGCCTACAGGTGCCGTCCCATTCCGGCATGTTACCCATGAGTCATAGCGGCACCTCCGGGAGCAGCTCCAGGTGAGCCCGTGCCTCCCCTCCCCCACCTGTCCCCATGCTGAGTCTCGGGCCCCCGTCTTCCCTCTTGTTCTCGCCTATACCCACATCCTGGCCTGTGTCTGCATCGTCTCACCTCGTTAACAGGACTTTCGCCTTCTTCTGTCCTGATCCATTCAGGCCCATCATTCTGGGACATGCTTTGATTTATTTCGCCATAGTTACTCTTTGTTTTCCTTTGTACTTTGCACTCTACAAGTAAAATGAATAAAAAATAGGCATTATTTTGATATTGTTTTAGTACAGTGACACTAGTATATTTGTTGTTGTTTCCAGGCAACACTGCATGCTGATTTAACGTCTTTCCTTAATCTCCACCCCATTGCTCACACACAGCCAGTATCCCAGTTTGTGGTCAATGAGCTCCTCCTCACTCACCCCAGTCTCCTAGTCCAGTGGAATGTCCAACAGCTTGGGCTCTCAGTTCCTGCGTGTCATGCCCGGCTCGTCCGCTCCTCCTGTGTGCCACGCCCCCTGATTACCCACGTGTTTTCTCCCGATTTGTACCCAGCTGTATCTAGTTAATTTGCTCAGTCCTGTGTATTTCAGTCCGTGTCTTACCTGAGTCCAGTGTCTGTCATTGATGTTTGTATGCGTGAGATGTTTCCCCGTCCGCGCTTCCTAATTAAACTCCCGTTTTTGCCTGTCCGCTTGCTCCTTGCACGCCTTGCCCGCACGATCGCCTGCCTGCTTGTACCCGATCGTGACACTGCGCAGCTCTACAACTCATTACCCAGGGCTCTCGCACCCGGCCACAGTGCCCCTCTCAGGCTCCCCGCTGTATGACAGCACTGCCCCATCGGAAGTTCATGAAGCCTCACAGTACGACGCCTCTCCCCACGCGCGCTTAGCCACCACCGGGACTCCCATCACTCCTCCTTCCCTGTAGGGCGGCGCACTTCCATTATTATTACAGTTTCTACTGTCACTCTGTTGCTTTTCCTGGTGCTGGACTTTTGACAGATAAATACATTATTTGTTGCATTCAGTGACAAAAGATTGGTCTGTTTAACACCCTCAGTCTCCACCCTATGAGCCCCTTGTTGGCGGCAGAATCAGGAAGATGTCGGAGAAAGCAGAGGTAAAGTGAATAGTCACCTCGACAATAATGTGGAAACCGCTAATGGTGATCATGCCTGTGTGGGTGAAATGGATCACCACAGTATAAGCGGATGATGATTATAGACGATTTTTCCCTTTTTCTTTATGTCTGTTTACCATCTAATAGGCATTTTTTTTCTTTGGGATGCGTCTAGGTCAGATACGACCAAAATATTTTTCTCATTTCAGAAGTGAAAAAAAATATTGCTCTCAGATTCTGTTCAGTTGTAGTTTTTTAAAATAATGTACCTTGATTTGTGTTTGTTTAAAATGCCATTACCTGTTGCTTACTGGGCCGCTGAAAATGTCTGGCCCAGCTAAATTTCTTGGTTTAAAAATCTGGCCCAACTACTTTCCAGACCTGGACTAGCCCTACTGAATCATACACTAATGTTATTCTGTTATGTGGGCTGTTGTGATAGGGAGATTTGCTGGATGCTGCACGACGGGTGGTGTCCCTGCTGCAGAATGCCCTGTCTGAAGCAGCACCTAGAGACAGTGAGGGTTGTTGTCATCACCTTAATATTGTATATACGCAATCTGTTATTTCTTAACTAATATAATTGTAAGGTATTCTTCTAATATATTGTGCACAGCCAACAAAAAAGAGAAAAATGCAAAACCAAAGGAAGGCTTTCTTTTCTCTTAAAAGTCTTTTTTCTAAACCAACTGAGAGTCAGTTAGAGGGGTGTTCATTATCAGTATTGTTGCTGGCATTTCTGAAAATGTGCCAATTTTAGTCAAGTGGCTACTTTTCAAATGCAGTCCCTGGCCAAGATGAAGAAAGTTCATGAAGACTACATGATAATATTAAGCACTGACATAACAAACAACATTTTTTACATGCAAAATATACAGGAAATATACACTGCAACAGGCTAGGATAGACAAATAACCAAATACACTTGCAAGCCTGACCACTTTAGACCCCAGATTAGAAAATTGGTGAATGAGCATATATTTTTTCCAAGTTTTGTTTTGCTTTCAAGTTCTCACAAATAAAAAAAAAAAAAGATTTTCCCACTATAGCCAGATCCAGTTTCTGTGGGGGGCGGGGGGGGGGGGTGACAATTTGTAGTAATAACTATTTCCTGCTGAAAACCACTGGTAAACTATCCACATGTCTCTGAATATCTGTGAGTCCCGAGACCTCCATGACAGATAGATATAAGTTGCTAGTGTTGATCGGCAGGAAATCTTCTCCAAAGCCCCACCACCACCTCACACCAATCCACCCAGGGTTTACTCCAAATAAATTTGCTGGTAATACAAACCGGATCAACTTGTGGTTTGTGTCCACGTGTACTAGAGACAAAGGCCCTGGTACATTCTGCGTACAACACAGCCAAGACTTGACAACCTTTATATGATGCGCATGGAATCAACCCTATGCATGGAGGCTGCAACTCTTCTCCACCGAACCCTGTAGCCCATTGACTGCAGCCTGCATTGACTATCCTGTAGCCTGCATTTGGTAGATCATTCTTGACAGAAGAAACCAAATTGTCAAGTTCCCTAACACAGAGCTCATACTCTTTTATTCTTCTTAAGATTGTTCTTCTTGAAACACCCATCAGTGTGGCTATGCAAGGCACAGGAAGTTGAGTATGGAGCATTTCTTTCAAACATTGTTCTTCAATCAAAATCTTGGGTCGTCTATTGGTGGCAGCGACTTCCTGTGTGACACATGGGGCTGGACGTTCCAGATGTGCCCTCACAAGGTCAAAGAGCTCTTGCAAAGCCAGGGTGATAGCAGGAGGTACTTCAATGTGATTAGACAGGGCCTGCAGAAGATACAGCTCCTGATGACAAAGGAACTCCAGGTAATCCAAATTTAGTGGAGTCGCGCTGAATCCTATTTCTATTTTATGCAGAAGACTTTCGAGAAGGTGGTATCTGAGCTGTTCACAGAACAAATTATAGTTAATGAGGTGTCAAGATCTTGTCTCTGATCCACACACTAGGCCTACCATTCAAAAGTTTTAATTATGAAAATGAAATGTTTTTGTTTTGTGAGGTGCTTGTTCATGTATGATGATGTAGTGGCTGCTCTGTTTGACCGTGGTAAACCTTTTCACAAACAATATAAGTGAAGAAGTATGACATTAGATCTAAGGACCAGAGTATAATAAAGTTAAATAAAATCCATCAAAAACACTTACTCAGTGGAGATTCCAATGTAGTAGGCAGACAACTTTATGGCTTTAATAATGAGTGTATTTAGCAGCTACAAGGACAAAAGATATTATAAACCTCTCCATTTTAATGCTAATTTAATAAACATTAACAGATAGCACTTAAGGTGGTTTCGCCTATAGTCTGCTAACACTAACCCGAGAACTAATATCTGAGGAGCGTTCTTCCCAGGATTTGAATTTATTAAATTGGCTTTGTGATGTTGTATTAAGAAATTTTATTCACAATGCAATTTACCGTACATTGGCCCATTCTTTTATATACGGTAAGACGAAGCGGGAAATTCGAGCGAGCGAGTGCTGTGCAGACGCGAGCGCGTAGAGGGGATGGGTTTTCAGCACTCGAGCACACGCACGCGCGTGGTTCGACTTTTGGCCCTAATTTAACGGCGAGCGAGTGAGTGAGTGCTGTGCAATCGCGAGCGCGTAGAGAGCATGGATTTTCTGTTTTTATGCGCACGACTTTTGGCACTAATTTAACGCCATAGAAATGTGTGTTTAAAAGGGGAGGAGATCGGGTTGCAGCGCTGGTGTGAGCGGTTTCTCCGGGCAGTTCGCTCGAGGCTAACGTGGCTTTGGGAACGTGGTGTACCCGTCACCCATGCCAGGGAAGAAATCAAAACCGAAATGCTAGGAATATGGACTTCATCTTACGTCAAGCGTTTTCCCCTCCATTGACGCCCATAAAGAAAAGGCTTAAAGTCCATATTCCTAGCATTTCGGTTTTGATTTCTTGTCAGGTAAGTCTTTATGGCCAGATACATTCGCGAGAAATTTGGTGATTTGTGGTGACTGTTTTAATACATTAAGTTGCGTTACGCATTTTCACATTAAGCGTTTTAGAATGTCCCGTGGCAGGTATCCCCTTCTATTGCCCTAGGGAGGGTTGTAACCCTCGTCTGTATATTAATAAAGAATAATCCTTCTATTCCTGTCTCATGTATCTGGACCTCCCCAGCAATTTAACGAAATTTGGTGGCAGCGGTTACAAGTGAACCCGTTTAAGTTTAGCGCTCATACTTCCGTCCATATGTTTAAGACCCACCTTGGCTGACTTAGCTGACATGTCCTGATTTCATAATCTTCAAATTTGTAATCTTTTCTCCTTCATCTAACTCCATGTTTTTAACTTCTTGTCATTTTCTTGCCGTTTGACTCATAGAAAATTATCAGACTTAAATGACACGTCAGCCTGTGCAGACAGCGATTTCAATGTTTTAATAAATTGGCCAGCAGGTGGGGGCAGTGCTCAATTTCATTAATGCCATTCAGAAAACTTTCAGGCTTTATGTCTTAATGAACAGCCTAGAAAAGGACAAAGCATTATATTACTGATGCATACAGCAGATCCCCAACTCAGGCTGTGTTGCATATTCTTAACAGTGCTACAGTATGTTCACACAGCCAGTACAAACAAACTTGCAAGATCTAGACCAGGGGTCACCAACCTTTTTAAAACGGAGAGCTACTTCACGGGTACTGAGCCATACGAAGTTTGATATCAGTTTTAAACGCCCTCCTAAACATGTCTAAACTTCATGCATGATAAACATGTTTTAAATGCTTTTTTATATTCAATTTCAAATCTATATAAATGCAAATGTGATAGATTAGAAACAGGACAAAATAAAATTTTAGATGATGTTCGCTGGTGAGTTGTGCTATTTTATAGAACAGGTCCACGGGCAACTCATGTGGTCATTGGGGGCATCCTTGGGGCACCATGTTGGTGACCCCTTATCTAGACCTACCACATCAGGTAGGAAGGTGCCTATTTCTACCAACTATTCAGACCATCAGACCCAAACCATACATTCAGTCATGCACAGGCACTCCACCAGAGGGCTCTACATTCTGTCCTACATCTGCTCACCTGTTAGACCCACACTCAGTCTCCATCCTGATTTCTACCTACTACTCGGACTATCTCACCAAAACCAGTCCTGTGGCCTGTTCTATGAAGCGGGGTTACTGGCTTATTGGGGAAACTTGTCGGATTTCTTGATCGGGACCTTCAACTGCTCTGCCATAGAGAGCATCCTAACATGCTGCCTTACGGTCTGGTATGCGGGCTGCTGGTGGCCTCCTACCGCTCTGCCATAGAGAGCATCCTAACATACGGCCTTACGGTGTGGTATTCGGGCTGCTGGTGGCCTCTATGACTTTTTTTGTAGACAGTCCATCTGTGTGGTGCTGTTTGCACGAATTGTTTTGGGAAATGCACTTACAGTTTTGCAGATGTTAAGGGTGATTCCAGAAATGCATCAAAGCAACTGAGGAACTGCAATGTCACTGTACAGTTACTTATAATGGGCGCCAATGTAATGTGTAGAGTGGCAAATAAACTGATTCACCATTTACTCTCATGTACATCACTTAAAATGCTTGTTTTAAATGCAAATGTGTGAATGTAAATCTAAGCAGTAAAGCTACAATTTACATTCTGTTTGCATGGTGGAAAGAACATTTAATCTGCCTTTTAAGTGTGATTAGAATATCTAATGCCTGTGTGCTTGTAATAAGATGGTCGCTGGTTCAAACCCAGCCACAGCACATCTCTGCGTCCTTGAGCGAGGCCCTTAACCCCCAGCTCACTGGGCATCACTATGGGTGGCTGCCCTTCGCAGACAACTTACTCTGTTTACTCTAAAAAAAAGAGAGCAAGTTGAGAGAGAAGTTAAGACAATTTCTCCACAGGGACCAATAAAGTATCAATTATTATTACTGTATGAGAGACTGTCTAATATCAGATAGATAACAGACTCATACTGTGCTGAGCTTGTCTGAGAGAGATGATTAGCAAATGCTCTCCCACAGTATCTCAGCACTCTGTACAAAGAACTTTATATGCTCAGTATCTGCTCCTGTTTATCTAATTGTTCTCATTTTAACTGGATGTTAAGGAGTAAATTAATAAACGTCATGTAAGTGCACATTAAAATGCTTTTTCACTGTTACTTAAGTTCCCATGTGAACAGCCAATCAGATCAGCCTGATGTGTGTCTCTCTGTTTCCTCTCTGTTTCCTGCCCTTTCATCCCGACCACGACCATGATCTCTCACTTAGCAGCAGAGCAGTTTATTCTAAACAGTGGAAGCACAAAAATGTTCAGACTCTTTGGTCTTCTCATTTTCATTAGTAAGGCCCTATAATATAAATTATTTTGGGATTTTAATATTTTCATTTATCTGTATGATGTGATCAGTGGAATTTGGCCATTTAATCTGCATCATAGTTAATAGTTATTTAGATTACTATTATATGTCTTATTTGATTATGATTTTTTTTGTTTTTCTGTTTTTGCAGACACTGCACTGACTACAGATGTTGTTCAGCCCAGTCACCTGATGAGGGTTCAGCTTGGAGACAGTGTGACCCTGACATGCTTCTGTCAAGGAGAAACAACTTTTGTTACTTTGTTTAAGCAAGCTGTTGGTCGGAAGCCCCAGCCCATGGCGAAAGCACTTCTCTACGTACCTGGTGAATTTTACAAGGAATATAAAAGCATAAAACGTTACTCCTTACTGAATGCAGAGGGGAGTTTTAACCTCACTATTTCTAACGTGGAGCCGTCAGATTCTGCAGTGTATTATTGTGCTGCTGTGTTTCTTCATGAGGTCACCTTCGGGAATGGAACCTTTGTCATAATCACAGGTAAATGAGATTCCAACTATTTTCATATTTGCTTTATTATAATGTCAGTAAGATTATTCCCTGCAAAATAATTTTGACAGTTTAGTTGTTTGTCAATATAAAATTAGCAAAGATACCTTATTGTCTGCTTTGTTCCATAAATGTTTTTCTAAACATCAAACAAAAATCATTCATTATTATTATTATTATTATTATTATTATACAATTTGTTGCATTTTGCTTGCTGTCAGCCAAAAGCCTAACCTTCTCTTTATACAGATGTTAATGTTACACATTGCAGCCTCTTTAAAACAAATAACATAAAAAAATGTTTGAGTTGTTATATACAGTATAGGACTGTGCAAAAATCTTAAGCAACAAAAGAAAATTATTTTTGACGTTATTTATCTGAGCAGTCAGTGTGTATTCACTCTGAAAAAAAAAATGCATGATTTAACATATGAACTAGGGATGTGCACCATTCAGAACTGATTTGAGAATGAAATTCTCAAATACGTATCCTAAAATTCAGGATTTTGAATACATATATGAACTTGAATTTCAGTTCATTTTGTTAATCTGAATTACATTTGAATTGTGGTTGAAAACAGGTTGTGGCATTGAAATTTATATTTGAATTTAAAGAAGAAGAACGAAAAAGGGTTTGGATTCAAATTCAAGTTCATATACGTACTGTAGGTGTAGCTTTTAACTAAAATATGAACTTTAATTTAAATATGAATTATACATAAACACATTAACATTGTTATACATCATTGTTATAAAAATGTCGTTTTGTAAAGAATGAAATAATGCAACATTTGAAGTGTCACCTAAAATAATAATTATACTGTCATTTTGTGCACCATGGTGGATCTGCTCATAGGAAGAGCTGAGTGTCTCTCCTTAAAAGTCAGTGTTGGCTGCAGTGACGGCAGTTTCTAACCTAAGAAACGTCCCAAACACTTTTCCTGCATCAAAAGTCAAACTAGTCCCTATTCCTGCCATGAAAGGTTCACATAATGTCACCGATACCTGAACCAACCATGTTTATCAGAGGATGCCAACCCTTTGGCTGCAGCTTTCTCTGCACACGCTGAGAGAGTCTTCAGTGTAGCAGGAAAAGATTTCAGGCCAGAAGATTGCAAATTAAATCATGAAACCTTTGAAGATATTATGCTGAATAAATGTAATAATAATGAAAAATTAGCAATGTGTATTGGAATAAAGCATAATTGTATTTGCCATGACGTTTTGCTTTTCGCTGTAGTGCTATGGTTGAACGGAAAAACTTACTTTTGTGTGCATAAGAAAATAAATAGGAGGAACTACGAAACCAAGTAATTCCTTTTACTATGTATACTTTTTCTTTAATGTTAAAAGATAGACAAACTAGTAATGGGCAAACAGCTCTTCGGCTCTTGAATTAAATTATGCAGGTACTACAGCAAAATGCTCAAAAATACCAAAACACATCAAGAGCTAAATATGCAAAAACAATAAATACCTTCCTGTGGAAAAGGGGCAACATAAACCAAATGTAAAGTCACGAAAATCATGAAAATATAAAGTACACTTTACACACTTCATTTCTTTGAATTGAAATTAATTATATTCATCTACCTTCATACATTAATACAAGACATTATATGATTATAATGTTTGTTATTATCATATAATTTTTATTTAGGTATTATGTAGGTGCAGTTAATGTATAGTGTTACCTGATATATACTAATAAGCAGTAATACAATAAAAAGAGAGAAGAATGTCAGCTGTTCTCCAAGAAGTTACTGATTTCTTGGATGGCTAGAAGAACATCGATTCAGTTCCCAAAAATCTGTAAGAACAATTTTTGAGGATCTGTATTTTCCATTGTTATTCTCAAAGGGCTGTCATCATGACTATTTTGCTTTTCAGGTAAAGACTCCAACAGCAGGACTGTGGTACAGCAGCCTGTGTCTGACACATTGCAGCCAGGAGACTCTGTGAGCCTGCAGTGTACGATAGAGACTGGGAGCTGTGCAGGAGAACACAGTGTTTACTGGTTCAGACATGGATCAGGAGAATCCCTTCCTGGAGTCATTTACAGCCATGGAAACAGCAGTGATGAGTGTGAGAAGAGCCCTGAGGCTGGATCTCCTACACGGAGCTGCGTCTACAGCCTCCCCAAGGGGAACCTCAGCCTCTCCGATGCTGGGACTTACTACTGCGCTGTGGCCATGTGTGGGGAGATGCTGTTTGGGAACGGCACATAGCTGGATATAGATGGTAACACCCAGTGTGGGGAGATGCTGTTTGGGAACGGCACACAGCTGGATATAGATGGTAGCACCCAGTGTGGAGAGTATATCTGCTTCAAAGTTTTATTTAGCTTATTCTGCTATTAAGACATTTATTTCTTTTTTTAATGTAATGAATTTTCTAATTTAAGTGCTTAAATTAAATTACACAGATGTTAATTTAATAATTATCCATCCATCCATCCATTTTCCAAACCGCTTATCCTATTGGGTCGCGGGGGGTCCGGAGCCTAATTTAATAATTATTTCAAATATTAATATCCATCCATCCATCCATTTTCCAAACCGCTTATCCTATTGGGTCGCGGGGGGTCCGGAGCCTAATTTAATAATTATTTCAAATATTAATATAAATTGTTAAAATGCAAAATACTAGAAGTTCATGTTAAAAATGGACTATTTACAAAACAACTGCTGTAATGTGTTATCGATTTGATCTTTAACTAATGTAATGTAAGCAAATGGGAAATGTGTCTCTATATCATTATGCTGAAATCTATCTCTTTGTTACAGGCTTTCAGAAGCTGCTGGATCCTCTTCACTCTGGCTTGCTGATAGTTTTATCTTGCAGCATTATTCTGAACGTTGCTCTCATTTGTATAAGATGTAAACTGACCTGTACACACTGTGCAGGTACGCTGCCCGGCTTTATGCACTCAGAAGGACAAAATGTAGATTTTAACAAATTATAGAAATATAAAATTGTTTTATGATAGATAACATTTTCATATTAAAACCACTCTTGCAGGTAATACAGTTTTAAAATCCATTATTAAATCTCACCTTATTTATATAAACCTTTTTGTACTGTAAGATTTACATTTTTGTATTATATCTTTCATATTTTGCAAAATCTATTGAAATATACATGTTGCAATAAGTTGCATATCAATAACTTTTATTACCAAGATCTCCTTTATAGCAATTTTATTATATATGATATATGAGAACAAATGACACGTATCCAAACATGCACACTTAAATTGACAGAAGTCATTTTTACTTTCATTTTTGAGACAAAAAGGATGTTGATTGCTTGAAAATTCGGAATGTTATCTGACCACGGTATGATACCGTGCGAAATTAAATAATATATTGATGTGTTATATATTTTAAACAGATGAAAAGAACAGTGATATATCAAAAGTGGAATGGTCACGCAAGCAAGTATGTAATAAATATTTCAAATTACAAATCGTCAGTAAAACAAATGAACCTCAGACTGATTTCCATCCTGGGATCAGCATTTTAAGTGCTATTTGTGAAAATAGGTAATAGCAAACCGATTTGATCCATCCAATTCTGCCATCTTTGTCTCCACAGTGCCATGACGAGGACACACTGAATTACGCTGCCCTGAACCTTAAGAAGCCAAAACCCAGGAGACAGAAGAAAGACGGGAATAATGACACTCTGTATTCTGACCTCCGCTACAGAGATTATGAATAAAGATGCTTCTCATTCATGTCAGTCACACAGAGTGTTCAGGGTGTAGCTTTAATAATGTTCAGAGGAGGGCAGGGGAGCCAGTGCTTCTGAGACTGAATCACGGGATTTTACGGAGCACCGGTGCTGAGTTTGGTGTCAGTGTGTTTGGGGCGCATTTTTACTGGAAGTGCAAATGTTCAAGCCAGACTGGGGGCTGAGGGAGGGGGAGAGGGGAGCCACAGAGATTATTTCTTCATGGCATGGGGGGGAATAAGCGGCTTTAATGTTGTGGAAAGGCTGAGTTGCTGCAATCAGTTCTTTGATGTCACACATGCTTACTTGTCTCCCTTGTGTACCATGCTGAATGGTTTGGGGCAAACGCACAGGGACTGATCGATTATATTAAACAGATGAAAGAAACTGAATGAAAATTTCAAGTGTTCTTAAATTACGTTTTTCATTTAATTGTGTGTTCTGGATGTATTTTTGAGTATATACATGTACCTGTATATGTACCTGTATATATACCTGTGTCGTTAATAACGATGTGGATAATTAAGAAAGAGGAGTTTTGTTTCTTGCTCCCTGTCTTGTTACTTGGCTCACAAACATACACACACATAGACACACACACAAACATACACAGACACACAAACACACACACACATAGACACACACACACACAAACACACATGCACACATGCACACACACACACTGCTACGGCTCTGTAAGAACACTACCATGCTCTTTTGTGTGAGTGGGGTGGGGGGTGTTAAATAAGATGAAAATGACAATGGCTGTACTTTTGTTATGTCAGTTGTGTTTCTATAGTCATTGTATCATATTCCACAAGCTTTTTATTCTACAAGATGTACAAGCCAGTCAGTGTATTCAGTGGGGTGTTCAGGAGTCATTAGGTTCTGAAAAATGTCTTGCATTTAAAACATAATGTACTTTTGAATACTTAAGTATTTTTAGATGCAAATACTCCAGTACTTTAACTGAAGTAAAAAATTAACTGAAAAACTTTGAGTATTATTTGACGAGGAGTATCTATACTTAACTCAAGTAGTGAAGTTGTGTACTTTGTCCACCTCTGTCCAAAAGTGACATACAGCTGTAAGCTGTTTGGGTTTGTTTGTCTGCTGAGTGCTTCTCTGCAGTGCTGCAGATGTTTCCACTGGTTAGATGCAGCTCAGGAAGACTGACCCACTGACTGCACTGTGCTGGACTCACTTTGCAAAGAGTAAAAACCACACAGACAGAACAATATCTGCTTCTTGTAAGACCCTGTTTCCTCTCTACCTCACCCAGGTCACGCTTTCAAGTATTCAGCCTAAGTTATTTTATCCAAACAAGCCACCATTATTATTCATGCAGCTGGACATTTGACTGGAGCACATGATTGCTACATATCACTACTGTACATGGAACGGAATGTACAGTTTTCACAACAGAACTTTAGAAAAGCAAAATTCTCATCAGTCCACATCTCTAACCACCACACATCCTAGGGCTCCCATTTATAATGGTACATTTTTGTTTTATTCACATTCTTTTTCATCACACAGATAAACACCATCCATTAATCTTACAGCATGTATCCTGGTCAGGGTGATGGGGACGACACCACCTATATCGAGTGTGATTTAAGGCCAAGACCTTAAAAGGGAGAGTCAAGACTGAGGCTTGTTACAAGAGCAGTGGGGCACAAAACAACAAACAACATCATTATGAATGTAAAAGAAATGGATGTATATATAAATATAGGGTAATAATAGAAACAAAAAATAAGAATATATTACATACAGAGGAATATTATAGGAATATTAAAATTAACTTATACACAATCCTTAACTTATACACAATCCTATTGCATGTAACATTATTGCTCATGTGCCAGATATTAGCCTCCCAAAGGAAGCTGCCACACAGGGCATAATGCACTGGCTCAATGCAACACTGCACATCAGTGAATAAGGAGGAACAATATTGCAGATCAGCAGCAGATAGAAACTGTATCAGAAGACAGTGAACAGGGGAAAAGTTCAATGAGCAGAGTGCAGATTATAAAGCCTGACTGCTGTGGGGCCCAATGACCTGCGGTACCGTTCTGTCACACGCCGGGTGTCTGAGTCTCTTACTGAAGGAGCTGCCCTTACGGGC
The DNA here is from genome assembly GCF_023856365.1 of Brienomyrus brachyistius. Lineage (NCBI taxonomy): Eukaryota > Metazoa > Chordata > Actinopteri > Osteoglossiformes > Mormyridae > Brienomyrus > Brienomyrus brachyistius. The sequence goes on from NW_026042801.1 coordinate 93,744, forward strand.
CTCCATAGTCTGCTGGGGGGGTGAGAGGTGTCACATAAAATTGATGACAGCCTTGTTATCAGCCTGCTCTCATCCATCTACTCTACAGTGCCAAGGGACGCTCCTCCCTGATGATGAGAGGAGTCTAAGCATGTGGACATTTGGGATAATGTGAGTTCAGAACTGGATGGTCAGCTGTACGACTTCCAGTCTGTAGGCAGACTCATCACCTTCAGTTATGATGGCAAACACAGTAGTATCACCTGCAAAATTCAGGATCTTCACTGGAGCAGCAGTGATTTGTGTAGAAATTGAAGAGAAGAGGGAGAGCACAGAGCCTGGAGGAGCTCAGTGCTGAGGGTCAGCGTGTCTGATGTGTGCTGTAAGCATACAGATGTCCTGCATTTGTGGAACATTTTGTTTGTGCTGCTGTTTATATGTGTTGTTGACGCTGCAGTCAGTAATTTTCCACTAGCAGTCTCACCTCTGCATTTTACAGGAAGACTGACCGACTGAGAGCAGGGTGTTTGTGTCTCTCTTCTCAGTGAGCGAAAACCACACAACCATCAGGTCCTCAGCTCAGGCCCACTGCTTCACTAGAAAAACCACAAAGGGTATTTTTATCTAAAAGTGGGTGAGCAAGTGAGATGTTATTGACAGCATGAATTTGTCTACTAACATTTTAAATTCAAACCTAAAAAGCAGTATGTCCAGGATGTCAGTAATTACATTTAGTCAGTATGAACAATTTGGGTGCAATAATATAGAATAATGTAGAATTTTGCATGAATTCAGTTAATACCAGTAAGATACCGATCATTAACACTATAAGGTCATGTTGCTGAATCTCATTGTTAAAGTTAAATGAATCTACGCATTTTTATACACACAAGACTGTGCTTAGTTCATCTTTCAGTCAAAATCACACAGTGAGGCAAATCTGACCATCTTAATTGTTTTTGCTTGTGTGGAATGGCATCCCATGCAGGCCTGTGCTCTGTGCTTCCTGGGACAGGTCCCACCCTCTCCAGACCCCGATGAGAATTAGTAGTCGCTGGATAAAAGATTGACAAAAGATAAAAATACAAAAGTCATTCTTGCTGTCTAACCTCTGATTACTGCATGACATTTCTGATTTCTGATAACTGATAAGTAGAAAATATGTTTAGTCTCTTGCTTGGTGGTAAGAAAAAAGGAGAACCACAAAGAGCACAGTCATTTTCAAGGTTATTTCTCACTGGTCAGTGTGAAAGGCTGCGTCATTAATATAACGCCGGGCTCAGCACAGTGACTGCACCTGCGCTGCACTGTAGAACACAAGCCAGGCTGCAGACCATCAGCCCTGAAAGTTAAAACAGGACTCGTATGTGTGTCATGTGGTGTTTAATAAAAATTTACAGGACAGAACATAGTGGATTCAGTTTCCTTTGCTCTTACACTCCCAGTCCAAAGTGTGGCCACGACTGCTGTCAATGCATCTGTCTCTTTTTTCACCTTAATTTTTCACCTGTGTTATTCACCTTAATATCAAAAGGCTCCAAAGCAGTACAGTAATGCAGAACAAATATTGTAACTAACAAGGAAGTGGGGAGGTAATGGACAGAAGTGTTGGTTTTTGGTAACTCCACTCCTCTGACCTCCACTGTAATTTTAGGTTCCTTGGAACAATATTGTAAACCAGTCATCACACATCACACACATAAAGTCGACACCAACCTTAAGTTTGACACTCAGATAAGGTTAGTTGTCAAGTCAAGCTTTTTACAATTGAGGCAGTTGGCCAAAATAAAGCCAATTCTTTCTAGGCAGCACTTTGAGACAGTAATCCACTCTTTTGTCACTACTAGTTTGGACCACTGTAACGCCCTCTATGTTGGGGTTAGAGG